>NC_135819.1:417613-682613 GCF_964213995.1 Mustelus asterias
ACATATAGAGCCGCCTATAGAATATATCGGACATCACACACCCCACACCACAACATATAGAACCTCCAATAGAATCTATAGGACATCCTATAGGAGGTTCTATGCATGGTTATGCTGCAACTGTACAGGACCTTGGAGAGACCACATTTGGAATATTGTGTGTAGTTCTGGTCACCTCACTATCAGAAGGATGTGGAAGCGCTGGAAAGAGTGCAGAGGAGATTTACCAGGATGCTGCCTGGTTTGGAGGGTAGGTCTTATGAGGAAAGGTTGAGGGAGCTAGGGCTGTTCTCTCTGGAGCGGAGGAGGCTGAGGGGAGACTTAATAGAGGTTTATAAAATGATGAAGGGGATAGATAGAGTGAACGTTCAAAGACTATTTCCTCGGGTGGATGGAGCTATTACAAGGGGGCATAACTACAGGATTCGTGGTGGGAGATATAGGAAGGATATCAGAGGTAGGTTCTTTACGCAGAGAGTGGTTGGGGTGTGGAATGGACTGCCTGCAGTGATAGTGGAGTCAGACACTTTGGGAACATTTAAGCGGTTATTGGATAGGCACATGGAGCACACCAGGATGATAGGGAGCTTGATCTAGGTTTCAGATAAAGCTCGGCACAACATCGTGGGCCGAAGGGCCTGTTCTGTGCTGTACTGTTCTATGTTCTATCCCCACGCACACAATGTATAGAACCTCCTTTAGAATATATAGGACATCCCCCGCACAACCTATAGAACCTCCTATAGAATCTATAGGACATCTCCAAACACAATGTATAGAACCTCCTATAAAATCTATAGGACCTCCCCACACACAACATATAGAGCCTCGTATAGAATCTATAGGACATCACACGCCCCGCACCACAATATATAGAGCCTCCTATAGAATCTATCGGACATCCCCACACACAACATATAGAACCTCCTATAAAATTTATAGGACATCACACCTCACCTCAAAATATGTAACCTATAGAATCTATTGAACATCATACCCCTGCACCACAGCATATAGAACCTGTCGAATCTATGGAACATCACAGCCCCACACCACAACATACATAACTTCCTATAGAATATATAGGATATCGAACACCACACCACAACATATAGAACCTCCTATATAATCTATAGGGCATCACACCCCTGCACTACAACATAATGAACCGCCTACAGAATGTATGGGGCATCACACCCCCGCACCACAACATACAGAACATCCTATAGAATCTATAGGACATCGCCCCCACTGCACCACAACATATAGAACCTCCTGTACCATCTATAGGACATAATACCCTCTGCACCACAACATTTAAAACTGCCTATAGAATCTATTGGACATCACCCCCTGCACTGCAACATATGTAAGCTCCTAAAGTATGTATAGGTCATCACACTACCGCACCACAACATATAGCACCACCTACAGAATCTATAGGACATCAGACCCCGCATCACAACATATAGAACCACCTATAGAATCTATGGGACATCACACCCCCACACCACAAGATATAGAACCGCCTATAGGATCTACAGAACATCCCACCCCTGCGCCACAACATCTAGAACTGCCTATATAATCTATAGGGCACCACCCCACCCCACAACATATAGAACCGCCTATAGAATCTATGGGACATCACACCCCGCATCACAACATATATAACTGCCTATAGGATCTATAGAACATCACACCCCTGCACCACAACATCTAGAACCGCCTATAGAATCTATAGGACTCCACCCCCATGCCACAACACATAGAACTACCTATAGAATCTATAGGACATCACACCCCTGCACAACACGTAGAACCACCTATAGAATCTATAGGACATCACACACACACACCCCACCAGATCGAACCACCTATAGAATCTATAGAACTCAAACGGGGAATTAGAAGAGCAAAAAGGGTCACGAAATGTTCTTGGCAGACAGGATTAAGGAGAATCCCAAGGCATTTTATGCATACGTTAGGAACAAAAGGGTTGTCAGGGAAAAAATCGGACCTCTCAGGGACAAAAGTGGGGAATTATGCTTGGAGCCCAAAGAAGTAGGGGAGATCCTAAATGAATACTTTGCGTCGGTATTCACAAAGGAGAGGGATGTGTTGACTGGGAGTGTCTCGGAGGGGAGTGTTGAACCGTTGGAGAAAATCTCCATTACAAAGGAGGAAGTGTTAGGTTTGTTAGAGAATTTAAAGACTGACAAATCCCCAGGACCTGATGGAATCTATCCAAGGCTGCTCAGGGAGACGAGAGATGAAATCGCTGGGCCTCTGACGCAAACCTTTGTCTCGTCACTGGACGCAGGTGAGGTCCCAGAGGATTGGAGGATAGCTAATGTGCTCCCGTTATTTAAGAAGGGTAGGAAGGATAACCCGGGTAACTATAGGCCGGTGAGCTTGACGTCCGTGGTGGGGAAGTTGTTGGAGAAGATTCTTAGAGATAGGATGTATGCGCATTTAGAAAGGAATAAACTCATTAACGATAGTCAGCATGGTTTTGTGAGAGGGAGGTCATGCCTCACTAACCTGGTGGAGTTTTTTGAAGAAGTGACCAAAATGGTTGACGAGGGAAGGGCTGTGGATGTCGTCTATATGGACTTTAGTAAAGCGTTTGACAAAGTCCCTCATGGTAGGCTGGTGAAAAAGGTTGGATCTCATGGGATAAAGGGGGAGGTGGCTAGATGGGTGGAGAATTGGCTTGGTCACAGAAGACAGAGGGTGGTAGTGGAAGGGTCTTTTTCCGGCTGGAGGCCTGTGACTAGTGGTGTTCCGCAGGGCTCTGTATTGGGACCTCTGCTGTTTGTGATTTATATAAACGATCTGGAAGAAGGTGTAACTGGGGTGATCAGTAAGTTTGCGGACGACACAAAATTGGCAGGACTTGCAGATAGTGAGGAACATTGTCAGAAGCTACAGAAGGATATAGATAGGCTGGAAATTTGGGCAAAGAAATGGCAGATGGAGTTCAATCCTGATAAATGCGAAGTGATGCATTTTGGTAGAAATAATGAAGGGAGGAGCTATATGATCAATGGCAGAACCATAAAGGGTGTAGATACGCAGAGGGACCTGGGTGTGCAAATCCACAGATCCTTGAAAGTGACGTCACAGGTGGAGAAGGTGGTGAAGAAGGCATATGGCATGCTTGCCTTTATAGGACGGGGCATAGAGTATAAAAGTTGGGGTCTGATGTTGCAGATGTATAGAACGTTGGTTCGGCCGCATCTGGAATACTGCGTCCAGTTCTGGTCGCCACACTACCAGAAGGACGTGGAGGCTTTGGAGAGAGTACAGAGGAGGTTTACCAGGATGTTACCTGGTATGGAGGGGCTTAGTTATGAGGAGAGATTGGGTAAACTGGGGTTGTTCTCCCTGGAAAGACGGAAGATGAGGGGAGACTTAATAGAGGTGTATAAAATTATGAAAGGCATAGATAGGGTGAACGGTGGGAAGCTTTTCCCCAGGTCGGTGGTGACGTTCACGAGGGGTCATAGGTTCAAGGTGAAGGGGGGGAGGTTTAACACAGATATCAGACGGACATATTTTACACAGAGGGTGGTGGGGGCCTGGAATGTGCTGCCAGGCAAGGTGGTGGAGGCGGACACACTGGGAACGTTTAAGACTTATCTAGACAGCCATATGAACAGAGTGGGAATGGAGGGATACAAAAGAATGGTCTAGTTTGGACCAGGGAGCGGCGCGGACTTGGAGGGCCGAAGGGCCTGTTCCTGTGCTGTATTGTTCTTTGTTCTTTGACATCATACCCCACACTGCAACACATAGAACAGCCTATAGAATCTATAGCACATCACATCTGCACCACAACATATAGGACCATCTTTAGAATCTATGGGATATCATACCCAGCACCATCATGTCTACAATGGCCTGTGCAATCTATAGGGCATTATACCCGCACCAACACATATAGAATAGCCTATAGAATCAATGGGACATCATACCCCACAGCACAACATATAGAACAGCTTATAGAGTCTTGAGGACATCATACCCAGCACCACGACATATAGAACAACATATAGACTCGATCGGACATCACACTGAGCACTGCCACATATACAATAGCCTATAGAATCTATTGGCTATCATACCCCGCACCACAACATATAGACTAGCCTATAGAATCTACAGGGCAGCATGCTCAGTACCACCACATATCAAACAGCATGCAGAATCTATAGGACATACCCAGCACCACCATGTGTAAAATAGCCTATAGAATCTATAAGCCATCATATCCCATGCCACCACATATAGATTGGCCTATAGAATCCATAGGGCATCATACCCCATACCACCACATCCAGAATTGCCTGTAGAATCTGCAGGACATCATACCCCGAACCACCGCATATACAATAATGTGGAGTTGCCAGCATTGGACTGGGGTGGGCACAGTAAGATGTCTCACAACACCAGGTTAAATTCCAACAGGTTTTGGTATCACGAGCTTTCGGAGCACTGCTCCTTCATCAGGTGAGTGATAGGCAGCTCTACATCATGGCTACCACTGACACCGCAAACCGCCGGCTCAAAGTAGAGAGGATCTCCAAGAAGATTGCACATATCGTCACAGGCATCAAGTTTTACACTCACCTGATGAAGGATCATCGCTCCGAAAGTTTGTGATACCGAATAAACCTGTTGGACTTTAACCTGGTGTTGTGAGACATATACAATAACCTACGGAATCTATAGGACATCACACCCCTGCACCACCACATATAGAATAACCCATGGAATTTATATGACATAAAGCTCTGCACCACCACATATAGAATTTCACATAAGATATCATATATAACAATGTATACAATAGATACTCCACCACATATAGACTATCATACACATTAGAGCACATCAGATACAATACCACCTATAGAATATCATCCCACACCATGTATAAAATATCACATGGAATATAATATATTTTGCAGCATATAGAACCCCATACACAGCACAATCTATAGACGATCATATATAATGCCATACACAACCATGTGAAATATCTTAAACAGCACCACATAGAATATCATATGGAACATTCAACACACAGATTCCTGCATCTGCAGTAATTTGCTTTTATTATAAAGAATATCATATACAACACAACATATAGAATACCACATGCCACACAATATATAGCATCTGATAAGATATCATTGACATAACGGCATGTAGAATATCATTACTATACAGCCATATCAAATATCATATACAGCACACCATATAGAATATCACACACAACCCATCATATAAAATATCATATGCAGCATAGCCATATAGAATATAATATACAACACAGCCATGCATTATGTCATATACAATACAAATTATATAATATACATTACAACATATGGAATATATCAGCACATATAGGATGTCATCTGCCACACAATATATAGCATCTATGATGTGGACCTATATGAAACATTATGTACATAACAGCATTTAGAATATCATGCACAATACAGCCGTATAGAATACCATATGCAGCATCGCCTTATAGAATATTATAGACATGACAGCCACATCGTATATCTTAGCACCACATGTAGAGTATGATATACAGCACAACATATAGAATATCATGCACAGCATATTAAATATCAACATATATAGAATACCATATACAAAATACAATATAGAATATACATAAAACAAGAAATATATGCAACATAACATATAATATATAATATACAAAACATCATTACAGAATATCAGATGCATCAAAGCCATATAGAATAGCTTGTAAAACACTGAATGTGGAATATCATATACAACACAATGTAACTATCATATACAGCACAGCATACAGAACATCATATACATCACAGCCATACAAAATATCATGTACAACACATCATATAGAATATCATTTGCAAGACAACAAATAGAATATCAAACACAACAACATATAAAATATCATACGGCATATCATAGAATTCCTACAGTGCAGAAAGAGGCCATTCAGCCCATCAAGCCTGCACCGAGAACAATCTCACCCCGGCCCTATCCCCATAACCCATTTAATTACCCTGCTGATCCTCCTAACATAAGGGGTGATTTAGCATGGCCAATCAACCTAGCTTGGAGGAGACCACAAAACCCACAGGAAGAATGTGCAAACTGTGCACAGACAGTCACCCGAGGCCAGAATTGAACCCGGGTCCTTTGGCGTATCATCAAATTTCATATACAGCACAGAATATAGAATATGACATGCCACACAACATATTGCATCATATGGAATATCATGTGCATAACAGCATATAGAATATATACAACAGAAGTTTCTAGAATATTATATACAATACATCATATAGAATATCAAGTACAGCACGGCCATATTGTTTATCACATAGAATATGACATATTAAATATCACAGACAATCCATCCATACAGAATATCATATACATGGCCATATAAAAACTCATATCCAATACATCATATAGAATATCATATACAGCACAACACATGGATTATCATATGGAATATCATACACAGCATAGCCATATAGCACATCATATACCCCAGAGCCATATAGAATCATAGAATCCTACAGTGCAGGAGAAGGCTGTTCGGCCAATCGAGTCTGTATTGACCACAATCCCACCCAGGCCCTATCCCCACAACCCCATTCATTTACCCCAGCTGGTCCCCCTGACACTAATTGGCAATTTAGCACGGTCAATGGACCTAACCAGCATATCTTTCGGAGTGTGGTAGGAAACAGGAGCACCCGGAGGAAACCCACGCAGACACGGGGAGAACGTGCAGACTCCGCACAGTGACCCCAAGCCGGGAATCGCACCCGGGTCCCTGGTGTTGTGAGGCAGCAGTGCTAACCACTGTCCAAAAGGTAAAATGCTGGAAAATCTCAGCGGGTCTGGCAGCATCTGTAAGGAGAGAAAAGAGCTGACGTTTCGAGTCCAGATGACCCTTTGTCAAAGCTAAAAGGCAGAGAAAGTGGGAGATATTTATACTGTAGGGGGAGGGAATGAAAGATGAGTCATAGCCACAGAAATCAGGGGAAAGGCTGCTAATGGCAGCCCATAGAGAGAATAAAGAGTGTGAATGGCCAAACAGCAGAGAAGCTAAAATGAAGATGTTAGGGGGAGGCGGGGGGTAATGGATGGGACAGAGGTAAGATTTAGAAAAGAAGAAGCAAAGGGAGAGAAAAGGTAAGGGAAGGGTCGCAAAGTAGGGGGAAGGAGTGGGGGGGGGGGAAGAAAAATGAAGAAAGACTATTTCCTCGGGTGGATGGAGCTATTACAAGGGGCATAACTATAGGGTTCATGGTGGGAGATATAGGAAGGATGTCCGAGGTAGGTTCTTTACTCAGAGAGTTGTTGGGGTGTGGAATGGACTGCCTGCAGTGATAGTGGAGTCAGACACTTTAGGAACATTTAAGCGGTTATTGGATAGGCACATGGAGCACACCAGGATGATAGGGAGTGGGATAGCTTGATCTTGGTTTCAGATAAAGCTCGGCACAACATCGTGGGCCGAAGGGCCTGTTCTGTGCTGTACTGTTCTATGTTCTATGTTCTAAGACAATAAAGAAATAAAAGGTAGAGAACAGTAAAAAATTAAATAAAATAGAATGAAAACAAAGGGGTGGAGGTGGGGTCGAGCAAATCATCTGAAGTTGTTGAATTGGATGTTGAGGCCGGAAGGCTGTAAAGTGCCTATTTTCTCTTTTGGTTTCAGATTCCAGCACCCGCAGTAATTTGCTTTTACCCAGTGCAAACCGCTGTGCCACCGTGCCGCCCTATGCCATATGGAACATGGTTATTCAACCAAACGTCAGTTTCCCCTCACCAACACCCTTTATCGAGCGTCAAAGAGAAGGGCCCCTCCTGCGGCTTTCAACCAGGCAGTCTCCACCTGGGAACCTTCAGCTCCGGCCCAGGTAGAGGTTTAAAACCCCCCACTGACTGCTTCCCGTTGGACAAGCCTCTGCTCACTCAATAAGGTAGCCCGTACTCAACCAAGTCCACTGGGAGATCTATCGATACTCCCCCCCCCCCCCTTCACCTTCGTGGCCGTAATAATACCCCTCCCCCTTTAGGTCTCCATCTCACCCAGCACCTCCACTGCAAGGAGGTCCTTGCCATCACTTGCCATTGGTTTGAGCTCCGTCGAAGGCAGACCTGGGTTTGTGGTGTAAACCAAGCAGGGGACCTTTTCTTCCAGAGGGAGGGTGGCAGAGTTACCAAAGGCACTTCCTCCTCAGGTTCTACTTCAGCCTGGAGGTGCGCGTCTTCAGCCTCCACCTCTGAGTTTTTACCTTCACTATCAGGAGGGGCTAACATGGAGTCAGCATCAAGCTGACGACTGACACTGGCAGTGGCCATCTCCGTAGTTGGTGGCTGGGTTGGCCTGGGTAAGAACTCTGTGCCTCTGAGATGGTCCAAGTGCTTCTTTTAGGGTTTTACCCTGAACCTTGACCTTGGTCCTGTTTTCTCCATAATGATCCCAGGGATCCGTCTGGGATCATCCCTAAAGTTCCTCACCTGAATCAGGTCACCTGCTTTCTTACTCATTCGTGGGACATGGGCGTCACTGGCTGGGCCAGCATTTATTGCCCATTCCAAGTTGCCCCTTGAGAAGGTGGTGGTGAGCTGCCTTCTTGAATCGCTGCAGTCCACGTGCTGTGGGTTGACCCACAATGCCGTTAGGGAGGGAATTCCAGGATTTTGACCCAGCGACTGCGTAGGAACGGCCGATATATTTCCAAGTCAGGATGGTGAGTGGCTTGGAGGGGAACTTGCAAGTGGTGGTGTTCCCCTGTATCTGCTGCCCTTGTCCTTCTAGATGGAAGTGGTTGTGGGTTTGGAAGGTGCAGTCTAAGGATCTTTGGGGAATTGCTCCAGTGCATCTTGTGAATAGTGCACATTGCTGCTACTGAGCATCGGTAGTGGAGGAAATGGATGTTTGTAGATGGGCTGCTTTGTCCTGGATGTCGTCGAGCTTCTTGAGCGTTGTTGGAGCTGCACCCATCCAGGCAAGTGGGGAGTGTTCCATCACACTCCTGACTTGTGCCTTGTAGATGGTGGACAGGCTTTGGGGAGTCAGGAGGTGAGTTACTCGCCGCAGTATTCCTAGCCTCTGACCTGCTTTTGTAGCCACTGTGTTTATGTGGTGAGTCCAGTTGAGTTTCTGGTCAATGGTAACCCCTAGGATGTTGACAGTGGGGGATTCAGTGATGGTAACACCATTGAATGTCAAGGGGCGGTGGTTAGAGTGTCTCTTATTGGTGATGGTCATTGCCTGGCATTTGTGTGGAGCGAATGTTACTGCCACTTGTCAGCCCAAACCTGGATATTGTCCAGATCTTGTTGCATTTGGACTGTTTCAGTATCTGAGGAGTCGTGAATGGTGCTGAACATTGTGCAATCATCGGCGAACATCCCCACTTCTGACGTTATGATGGAGGGAAGGTCATTGATGAAGCAGCAGAAGATGGTTGGGCCGAGGACACTACCCTGTGGGACCCCTGCAGAGATGTCCTGGAGCTGAGATGACTGATCCTCCACAACCACAACCACCTTCCTATGTACCAGGTATGACTCCAACCAGCGGAGAGTTTGCCCCTTGATGCCCATTGATTCCAGTTTCTCTAGGGCTCCTTGATGCCACACTCGGTCAAATGCGGCCTTGATGTGAAGGGCTGTCACTCTCACCTCACCTCTGGAATTCAGCTCTTTTGTCCATGTTTGAACCAAGGCTGTAATGAGGTCAGGAGCTGAGTGACCCTGGCGAAACCCAAACTGGGCGACACTGAGCAGGTTATTGCTGAGCAGGTGCACAGCACTGCTGATGACCCCTTCCATCAGTTTACTGATGATCGAGAGCAGACCAATTGGGCAGTAATTGGCTGGGTTGGATTTGTCCTGCTTTTTGTGTACAGGACATACATGGGCAATTTTCCACATTGTTGGGTAGATGCCAGTGTTGTAATTCATAGGGTCATAGAGTCATAGAGGTTTACAGCATGGAAACAGGCCCTTTGGCCAACTTGTCCATGCCGCCCTTTTTTTTAACTTCTAGGCTAGTCCCAATCGCCCGCATTTGGCCCATATCCCTCTATACCCATCGTACCCATGTAACTGTCTAGACGCTTTTTAAAAGACAAAATTGTACCCTCCTCTACTACTACCTCTGGCAGCTCGTTCCAGACACTCACCACCCTCTGTGTGAAAAAATTGCCCCTCTGGACACTTTTGTATCTCTCCCCTCTCACCTTAAACCTATGCCCTCTAGTTTTAGACCTTTGGGTAAAGATATTGACTATCTAGCTGATCTATTTCCCTCATTATTTTATAAACCTCTATAAGATCACCCCTAAGCCTCCTACGCTCCAGAGAAAAAAGTCCCAGTCTATCCAGCTTCTTATAACTCAAACCATCAAGTCCCGGTAGCATCCTAGTAAATCTTTTCTGCACTCTTTCTAGTTTAATAATATCGTTTCAATATAATAGGGTGACCAGAACTGTACACAGTATTCCAAGTGTGGCCTTACCAATGTCTTGTACAACTTCAACAAGACATCCCAACTCCTGTATTCGATGTTCTGACCAATGAAACCAAGCATGCCGAATGCCTTCTTCACCACTCTGTCCATCTGTGACTCCACTTTCAAGGAGCTATGAACATGTACCCCTCGATCTATTTGTTCTGTAACTCTCCCCAACGCCCTACCATTAACTGAGTAAATCCTGCCCTGGTTCGATCTACCAAAATGCCAAATGGTGTCAGATGCCATTGGAGAGCACAAAGTTCTGGAAATCACCACTAATTGGGGCGGCACGGTGCCCTCCTTTTGTTTGGAGGATGTGAGACGAGTTAAAGGAGAAATCGTTGAGTGAGAGAACCAGTTCAGCCAGACGGTGGAGAGTGGTCGTGGATGGGGGATTGTGCAGACCTCTGCTCGAGAAAGAATCGAAGAGCTTTGAGGCCATCCTGGTGGGGAATGGAAGTGTAGAGGGATTGGACATCCATGGTGAAGAGGAGGCAGTTTGGGCCGGGGAACTGGAAGTCGTTAATATGGCACAGGGCATCAGAGGAATCGCGGACGTAGATGGGAAGGGACTGGACAAGAGGAGAGAGAATGGAGTCAAGATGGAAGGAAATGAGTTCAGTGGTACAGGAACAAGATGACACAGTGGGCCTACCGGGGCAGTCCTGTTTTTGGGAAGGTGGTAGAAGCGGGCTGTCCGGGTTGGGAGACTATGAGGTAGGAAGCTGTAGAGGGAAGATTTCCCGAGGAGATGAGGTCATTGACAGTCCTGGAAACAATGTCTTGATGTTCGGCGGTCGGTCGGGTCTGTTTCTCCAGAAGGAACTCTTCAAATGCAGACAATAAAATTAAGGGCGGCACAGTGGTTAGCACGGCAGCTTCACAGCGTCAAGGACCTGGGTTCGATTCCCGGCTCGGGTCACTGTCTGTGCAGAGTCTGCACGTTCTCCTCGTGTCTGCGTGGGTTTCCTCCGGGTGCTCCAGTTTCCTCCCACAGTCTGAAAGACGTGCTGGTTAGGGTGCATTGACCGTGGTAAATTCTCCCTCAGTGTACCTGAACCGGAGTGTGGCGACTGGGGGACTTTCACAGTAACTTCATTGCAGTGTTAATGTAAGCTTTGTGACTAATAAATAAATACACTTTATAAACCTTATGAAAAAAACCTTTCTAAAAATATAACAAAACTTACTCCAGCTTATAAATCAAAGAAAGGGATTAATAAAGAAACTTCGGGTCTGATTCTCCCATCGTGACCCCCAACTTTTGTAGCGGGTCCGGTCGGGAGAATCACGTCGCTGGCCTTTTTCCGGGATTTGTGCATGTGCCGGGAATGCATGCACATCTCCCAGAGCCGGAGAACAGTCGCAGTCCAGACCACGCTGGAAACCGGCGGGAAGAGAGGTAAGTCATTTGAATCTTTTAAAAATATAATTTAAATATATTTTGCATGTGATTATCAGGCCCGGCACGGAATTCGCTGGTCCCAACCGAATCTCCCACCCTCGCCAGGAGTACTTCATTCCGGCGGGGTTCAGTCTAGCTCCCTACGTTCGGGGAACTAGCGGGAGACCCCACTGGAATGAAGGGGGGGCAATTGGGGCCCCCCAGGGGCTTGGGCAGCAGGGAGGGTGGCGCCTCCTGGGCATGGGCACCCTGGCAGTGCCAGCCTGTGCCCCCTGGCACTGCCCAATGCCCAGGGGACACCTTGACACTGCCCATCGGGCAGAGGGCAGTCCCAAGGGGGCGGGGCCTATTGTGGGTGGGGCCGAGGGGGCGATCGTTGTGGGTGGGGGGTCCCAGTGCCACTCTGCATTGGAATCAGCCAGGATGGAGGGAGAGCAGCGATTGGGACAGGCTGGGGGTGGCGGTGGGGGGGGGGGGGGAGGAGGTCTGACCCCGGGGGGGGGGGGGGGGGTGAGGGGGAAGCCTGCCAGGGTGAGCGGATTGGGGGGAATCGTCACTGCTGGGGGAGGGGTGGGCTGGTCATCAAGGTGCTCTGGGGGGGTGGGGTCAGGGCTGGCCCGGGAATTGTTGTGGGGGCCTGCGATTGGACCATGGGGGGAGGAGGGGGTGCTGGAGGGGCAACACTGCGGGGGTCCCGGGCTGGCCAGCGATCGAGTTGACCAGCAGATAGGGCAACTGACAGATCAGGGCCACTGCGCTTGCGCCGAGTTCCAGAACTGTCAGACTCTGGTGCAAGTAGGCCTCGCTCCCCTGGGTTTTTAATGATATCCACGATTGTGACCTCTGCAGTGCACAGAGATTCGAATAAAAAGCTGCATTGAAAAATCAGTCGTGATCCAGAACAATTTTCCCTCCAATTCAGAACTTTTGGGAGAATCGCCCCCTTCATTACTCCAAACTTGGGGCCTCACCCTGGGCCACTCCAAGCTCCCCACAATTCCCAATAGGTTCTTATTTAGAGTGGGTCAGCTGGTCAGCTGACCATCACATTATTCTGTAATTGGTTCCATGGTTCACTGGGTCAGCTGACCCTTACACCCTTGGCGGCACGGTAGCACAGTGGTTAGCACTGCTGCTTCACAGCTCCAGGGACCTGGGTTCGATTCCCGGCTTGGGTCACTGTCTGTGTGGAGTTTGCACATTCTCTTCGTGTCTGCCTGGGTTTCCTCCGGGTGCTCCGGTTTCCTCCCACAGTCCAAAGATGTGCGGGTTAGGTTGATTGGCCATGCTAAAATTGCCCTTAGTGTCCTGGGATGCGTAGGTTAGAGGGATTAGTGGGTAAATATGTAGGGATATAGGGGTAGGGTCTGGGTGGGATTGTGGTCGGTGCAGACTCGATGGGCCGAATGGCCTCTTTCTGTACTGTAGGGTTTCTAAGATTTCTAAGCTTGTTACCATTGGTCACATTGCATCCGGTACGAAGTTATGACCGGTTACATTCTAACAGATTCCCTTTATTTTAATTTTTATCTCAAAATAATTTAAGACAACCATCCTCCAGTATTCTTGATAACTTTTCAGTGCCTGCACCCCTTTTTGTTAAACAGTTGGATAGCTGTAGATTTGCACCAACTCAGTTAAGCTTGGAAACGTCCCTGTTTTCCAGCATTTGTTTAACACTGGCCAAATCAATTCTTAGTCGCTTTTCTGTTACACTTTGTTGAGTGAACATTGTCCACATAACACTCAATTGGTACTTTCTTACCCGATGTGCCCATAAAAAATAATCCTGTTAATGTGTCGGACAAATATATCCCCGTATCCAATGCTTCCACTAAAGCTAGGCTTTCAGCCGCCAATGGGCTTTTGACCACCCTTTATATTTTCTTTGCTTCCCAGGCCAAGGGCAACATTCTCCTTCCTTACCCACCAGGAATATTATGAATCCAGCACCGCTCGAATATCCGTCTGGTAGATTGGGATGTGAAGCATCACTAAACACAACCAATTTCATATCTTTCGATTCTCCTAGTGCTGGGAATTTAATTACACGCTCCTTTAATTTTAGCTTTTTTAATGTTTTATTAGCCTGCAAGATCTCTCTGATGAGGCCCGCCTCAACATATTACTGAGCTCTAGGACATTATAGCTCCCATCCAGTCTTGTCTGTGTGCAGAGCCAATTTAGCTGTCCTTATCGTACTCCTCAACAATTCTGTTTCTTTTTTGTTGGCCCGTTCCTCTTTTTCCATTGACCTCTCTCTGCTGATGGGAATGGGATCAATACTGTTTGGACATCCCTGTTGACTCATCGCGACACCAGATGTACTTTGTCGGATATCAGGCCCAAGATATCGGAAAGCACCAGCTGCTTGACTCACTACTTTAAATTCTATTTTCAACTTCTCAATTATCCTTTTTTCAAATTCTTCCATAAGAAATCATCCACATGCACCACAAAAATTCCGGCTAATTTTCCTTTAGCCTTCCAGTAAAGCATTGCTGGATCTGCTTTTAACTGGACACAGCCAGTCTTCAGCAAAACGGATGGTACAGAGAAATACCAAACCCTTGATGCATCACTTAATCCATAAACGCATTTGTTCAATTTCCACAGATGTCCCTGTGTATTACCTGCTTCTTTGGGTGGCTTCAAAAAAACTTTTCTCTGAAATGTTTCGCCCTATAGAAATGCTGCTTTGATAGCTATTAGAACCATAGAACCATAGGAAATTACAGCTCAGAAACAGGCCTTTTGGCCCTTCTTGTCTGTGCCGAACCATTTTATGCCTAGTCCCACTGACCTGCACTTGGACCCATATCCCTCCACACCCCTCTCATCCATGAACCCGTCCAAGTTTTTCTTAAATGTTAAAAGTGACCCCGCATTTACCACTTTTGATTTACACATTCAATTATGAGATGCTAGAACAGCGAAAAAAAATTTCAGTGTCACTTTTCCTGCTGTGGGTGAATCAACACTAATGTCGCTCCCATCCAAATGTTCCTCATACCCACGGGCTACTAATCTGCCTTTAACTTTATACGTTCCATCTTGCAAAACTTTCTCTGTGCAAACCCACCTATGGGACAAAGCAAGCTGCCCTTCATCTGGTACCTCGGTGTACGCCCCAAACTCTTTCCAACTGTCCAGCTCTCTTTGTTTGGCCTCTCTCACTTCCGCGAGGTCCATTTTGTTTGCATCTATCAATACTTCCTTATCATGGAGGCTACTGCTCCTATTCCTATCATTGGTTTGATTCCTAGCCTTCCTCGTTCAGCTCCGGCCTCTACTGCCGTGTCTGTTTCTGTCAGGGCTGCTACTCTCAGACCGCTGTTCTCTGTTGACACGACTTTGGTCACAGATTCGTGACTTTTTCCTGGGTTCATGAATGCTTACTGTCTCATCCTCAGGACTTAGGGTCTCGCTTTTTTTTCTTCCTTCTGTCCACCCCATTTTCCCAATCTATAGCTTTGGCTTCTTGCCCTCGCTCTTGGATGTTGAGCCAGTGTTTGTACTTTCCTGAGGCCTTTCCTGCTTTCCTGATTATAGTGGCCTCCCTGCACTCACTTGACGCTTCGGGTATTTATGATCCCACTGTGCCTACTTTGGGTAGCTGGACCTTTGAAGTAGCAGCTTCATCCCCTGCTTCACTGGTACTTTGTTGATCATCAGATTCCCTCTCATCTATTGTTGACTGATCCTCATAGTAACTCAGGGTATGTACATGTCAGGTACAAAATGTCTCCTGCACTTCTGCATCTTGCTCAGATGTTCCAAATTCATACCCATTTCCCACTACTCTCGAAGAGTGGGCTCACACTGTCTGGTTACCGTGTTGTACTATAACGACCTTGCCTTCTGTTCACATCACTTTCCCCTGCCCTTTACACTCTTTTTTGCCCTCTCTTTTATAGTAGACCCTATCCCCTTTCTCGAAGAATTCCCCCCATGGTCTTATGCGATGTCTTAGGGTCCTTCTTATCCATTCTGAAACTTCAGCCTTAATGAAGGCCTTTCTCCCTGCATGCATTGTGTTGAAGTGTGCAGAAAACATGGAGTTAATGCTTGTCCCTTCTGGCGCCGGGGGAACATCTGTTAATACTGACAGCAACTTTGAATTCCTCCCGTATACCAACTGGTATGGACTATAGGCCCCCCAACATCTGTAAAGAATTTTTTGCATGCACTGCCCATGCTAATTCAACCTGCAATCTACAGCCCGGTTGATTCCTTTCACAGAGACCATTGCTGAATGGGCTCTCTGCTGCAGAGTGCATTATTACAATATTTACATTTTCGTACATATCTTGAAACTCACCATTTGCGAATTCGCTCCCATTGTCCGTCAAAAAAATTAGAAGGTGCCCCCAATCCTGTTCCAATCCAGTGGGTCATAATTTTATCTATAATGGTCTTTATATCTTTGCTGTAAATCGCCATGGATATGCCAAACCGGGTGGCCATATCCACAAAGTTCAATAGCTGCCTTTGTCCTTGTTCCATATCTTTAGATCCATCGCCACTACATCATTGAAATCTTGTGCTAATGGTAGACTCACGAATGGACGCCGGGATGTCCTTCTATATTTTATGCGGATTTCACACTGGGCTGATATTTGTTCTATGAGGTCATTACATCCTTTGTCCAGCACACCTGCATCCTGCAGCAGTGCTCTCAGTCTCTGTGGCGCTGGATGACCAAACTGCTTATGGAGTTTCAAAATAATCTTCTTTTTGTCCATCGTGCTGTTGTCTGTTAGCGACACTACTGCATCATGGAGTGAAGATCACGCTGGACGAAATATACACCACTACAAATAGCCTTGAGACGAAACATCGCGAGGCCTTATTCATCGTGGCCGGGGACTCCAATCAGGCCAAGGTCAAGAGCGTCCTCCCAAGTTACCACCAACACGTCTCCTGTTCCACCAGAGGCCCAAACATCCTAGACCACTGCTACACAAATATCAAACATGCCTACCGCTCTATCGCCCACCCACACTTTGGCAAATCAGACCACAAGGCTGTGCTCCTGCTCCCAGCTTACAAGCAAAAACTGAAGCGGGAGAATCCATCAGAGAGTTGTACAATGTTGGTTTGAGGAATTGGATGATCTCTTAAGGGGCTGCTTGGAGTCAATGGACTGGTCAGTATTTAAAAACTCTGCGGCCAGCCTGAATGAGTACGCCACTACAGTAACTGATTTCATTAGTAAGTGTGTAGAAGACTGTGTGCCAAAGAAGTAAATCCGTGTGTTCCCCAACCGGAAACCATGGATGAACAGGGATATCCACTGCTTGCTGAAGTCCAGGTCTGAGGAGTTCAAGTCAGGCGACACTGACCTACACAAGAAAGTACAGTAAGACGTCTAACAACACCAGGTTAAAGTCCAACAGGTTTATTTGGCAGCAAAAGCCAGTCCAACGCTGGCATCTCCACATCATCTATACAAGAAAGCCAGATACGATTTAAGGAGATCCATCAAAGATGCCAAAAGACAATACCGGACCAAGCTAGAGTCCCAGGTGAGCTACACCAACCCCCGTCAACTATGGCAAGGTCTGCAAGATGTAACAGGCTACAAGATGAAGGCATGTAAAATCGCCGGCTCCAACGCACACCTCCCTGATGAGCTCAATGCATTCTACGCCCGTTTTGAGCAAGAGGTCAACGAGAACATGCCCTCCCCCTGGAAGCCCTGGATGAACCTGTATCTGGGGTCACGATTGCAGATATCAGAGTAGCTTTCTCGAAGGTCAACCTACGGAAAGCGACTGGCCCGAATGGGGTATCTGGACGAGCACTCAGATCCTGCGCGGATCAGCTGGCGGGGATATTCACAGACATCTTCAACCTCTCTTTACACCAATCTGAGGTCCCTATCTGCTTCAAGAAGATGACCATCATCCCAGTACCAAAGAAAAACTAAGCAGCGTGCCTTGATGACTATCGGTCGGTGGCTCTGACATCCATCATTATGAAGTGCTTCGAAAGGTTAGTCATGGCACAAATCAATTCTAGCATCCCGGACTACCTGGATCCACTATAGTTTGCCTACCACCGCAACAGGTCCACAGCAGATGCCATTTCCCTGGCCCTACACTCAACCCTGGAACACCTAGATAATAAGGACACTTATGTCAGACTCCTATTTATTGACTACAGCTCAACCTTCAACACCATCATTCCAACAAAACTCATCTCCAAACTCTGTGGCCTGGTCCTCGGCTCCTCCCTCTGTGACTGGATCCTGAACTTCCTAACCCACAGACCACAATCAGTAAGGATAGGCAACAACACCTCCTCCACGATCATCCTCAACACCAGTGCCCCACAAGGCTGTGTTCTCAGCCCCCTACTCTACGCCTCATACACCTATGACTGTGCGGCCAAATTCCCCTCCAACTCGATTTGCAAGTTTGCTGACGACACCACCGTAGTGGGTGAACATAGAACATAGAACATAGAACAGTACAGCACAGAACAGGCCCTTCGGCCCACGATGTTGTGCCGAGCTTTATCTGAAACCAAGATCAAGCTATCCCACTCCCTATCATCCTGGTGTGCTCCATGTGCCTATCCAATAACCGCTTAAATGTTTCTAAAGTGTCTGACTCCACTATCACTGCAGGCAGTCCATTCCACACCCCAACCACTCTCTGCGTAAAGAACCTACCTCTGATATCCGTCCTGTATCTCCCACCACGAACCCTATAGTTATGCCCCCTTGTAATAGCTCCATCCACCCGAGGAAATAGTCTTTGAACGTTCACTCTATCTATCCCCTTCATCATTTTATACACCTCTATTAAGTCTCCCCTCAGCCTCCTCCGCTCCAGAGAGAACAGCCCTAGCTCCCTCAACCTTTCCTCATATGACCTACCCTCCAAACCAGGCAGCATCCTGGTAAATCTCCTCTGCACTCTTTCCAGCGCTTCCACATCCTTCTTATAGTGAGGTGACCAGAACTGCACACAATATTCCAAATGTGGTCTCACCAAGGTCCTGTACAGTTGCAGCATAACCCCACGGCTCTTAAACTCCAACCCCCTGTTAATAAAAGCTAACACACTATAGGCCTTCTTCACAGCTCTATCCACTTGACTGGCAACCTTTAGAGATTTGTGGATATGGACCCCAAGATCTCTCTGTTCCTCCACAGTCTTCAGAACCCTACCTTTGACCCTGTAATCCACATTTAAATTTGTCCTACCAAAATGAATCACCTCACATTTATCAGGGTTAAACTCCATTTGCCATTTTTCAGCCCAGCTTTGCATCCTATCTATGTCTCTTTGCAGCCTACAACAGCCCTCCACCTCATCCACTACTCCACAAATCTTGGTGTCATCAGCAAATTTACTGATCCACCCTTCAGCCCCCTCCTCTAAGTCATTAATAAAAATCACAAAGAGCAGAGGACCAAGCACTGATCCCTGCGGCACACCGCTAGCAACCTGCCTCCAATCCGAAAATTTTCCATCGACCACCACCCTCTGTCTTCGGTCAGACAGCCAGTTACCTATCCAATCGGCCAACTTTCCCTCTATCCCACACCTCCTCACTTTCATCATAAGCCGACCATGGGGGACCTTATCAAACGCCTTACTAAAATCCATGTATATGACATCAACTGCCCTACCTTCATCAACACACTTAGTTACCTCCTCAAAAAATTCTATCAAATTTGTGAGGCACGACTTGCCCTTCACGAATCTGTGCTGACTATCTCGGATTAATCCGCATCTTTCTAAATGGTCGTAAATCCCATCCCTAAGGACCCTTTCCATCAATTTACCAACCACCGAAGTAAGACTAACCGGTCTATAATTACCAGGGTCATTTCTATTCCCTTTCTTAAACAGAGGAACAACATTCGCCATTCTCCAGTCCTCTGGCACCATCCCCGTGGACAGCGAGGACCCAAAGATCAACGCCAAAGGCTCTGCAATCTCATCCCTTGCCTCCCACAGAATCCTAGGATACATTTCATCAGGCCCAGGGGACTTATCGACCTTCAGTTTATTCAAAACTGCCAAGACATCCTCCCTCCGAACATCTATTTCCTCCAGCCTATTAGCCTGTAACACCTTCTCTTCCTCAAAAACATGGCCCCTCTCCTTGGTGAACACTGAAGAAAAGTATTCATTCATCACCTCGCCTATCTCAAACAATGACAAGACAGAGTACAGGAATGAGATAGAGAATCTGGTGAACTGGTGCGGCAACAATAATCTCTCCCTCAATGTCAACAAAACGAAGGAGATTGTCATCGACTTCAGGAAGCGTAAAGGAGAACATGCCCCTGTCTACATCAACAGGGATGAAGTAGAAAGGGCCAAGAGTTTCAAGTTTTTAGGTGTCCAGATCACCAACAACCTGTCCTGGTCCCCCCATGCCGACACTATAGTTAAGAAAGCCCACCAACGCCTCTACTTTCTCAGAAAACTAAGGAAATTTGGCATGTCAGCTACGACTCTCATTAACCTTTACAGATGCATTCTTTCTGGTTGTATCACAGCTTGGTATGGCTCCTGCTCTGCCCAAGACCACAAGGAACTACAAAAGGTCATGAATGTAGCCCAATCCATCACGCAAACCAGCCTCCCACCCATTGACTCTGTCTACACTTCCTGCTGCCTCGGAAAAGCAGCCAGCATAATTAAGGATCCCACGCACCCCGGACATTCTCTCTTCCACCTTCTTCCGTCGGGAAAAAGATTCAAAAGTCTGAGGTCACGTATCAACCGACTCAAGAACAGCTTCTTCCCTGCTGCTGTCAGACTTTTGAATGGACCTACCTTGCATTAAGTTGATCTTTCTCTACACCCTAGCTATGACTGTAAGGGTACATTTTGCACTCTCTCCTTTCCTTCTCTATGAACGGTATGCTTTGTCTGTATAGCGCGCAAGAAACAACACTTTTCACTGCATGTTAATACATGTGACCATATCATTTTAAGCCATAATTGTTGTTAAGTCATTGTTGTAGCCGTTCTTTCTCTGTCCACATGGGGGAGCAATTTGCTGATGGTGGTTGGTAGAGGGGGCAGTTACAGCCAAGGGAGGGGGATTAGAAGGGGTTTGTTCATACGGAGTGAATATTTGATGGTTAAAATTGTGCCGGGTATTTTGACTGCATGGAAATCGTTCCCCTTACTTTGTTGTCAGTCACTTAACGATGAATCTGCCATCCATTGTGCCTTGCTTTTCCCTGATCATCCCGGGGGTAGGTGACAGAGGCCAGATTAGCAATTGCGTCTTTTTGATTTTTCTGTTCCCCTTGCCTCCCTTTTACAGGAAAGAAAGCAGGATCACAAATTTTATTATCAATTCTATTTCAAATCAGATGCATTGCAACTCATTTCTGACTTAACGGGCAGAATTTTCCAGCCCTTTCTCCAGGTGGAATCTTCCAGTCCCACTCAAGGCCCGAGGCCCCCAGCCCACCATCCTCCCTGCGCGACGGGTCCCCCCGGTGGTGGGATGGGAGAGTCACGCAGAGAATCCTGGCCAATATCAAAAACAAGTTCCCTGAATCCGTTCAACTGAAGATGTGGCTGAATTGTAAAATTATTATTTTTTAAAAAAAAGACAAAGAGAGGAATTTTAAAAGGTTTTTATAAATAATTAAGTTAATTATCATCACAAACGTGAACTGAACCATTGGGTTTCATGACAGGTAGGATGGGGTTAGCCCCATCACTCATTGTAACTGATTCTATCACAGCAGTGTTAACAAACCATACTAATTCTTCTTCAGCCGTGGAACAAATTGTATATGGCACTGCTCTTACTTTGAGACATTTTGGTTGACTATTTGGCTTTATCTTGAGTTTCACTTGAATTTCTCACTTAGCCAAGTGTGTCTCTTCAAACACACCCTTGTCATACAATCATAGAATCCTACAGTGCAGAAGGAGGCCGTTCGGCCCATCGAGTCTCCACCGACCACAATCCCACCCAGACCCTATCCCCGAAACCCCATACATTTACCCTGGCTAGTCCCCCTGACACTCAGGGGCAATTTAGCATGGCCAATCCACCTTACCCGCACATCTTTGGAGTGTGGGAGGAAACCGGAGCACCCGGAGGAAACCCACGCAGACACGGAGAGAACGTACAACTCCGCACAGAGAGTGACCCGAGGCCAGAATTGAACCCGCTTCCCTGGCGGTGTGAGGCAGCAGTGCTATCCACCGTGTCACCGTGTCGCCGTGCCGCCTAAACTGTATTTGCTTTGGTTTATTATGATCACATGTGTTAGTATACAGTGAAAAGTATTGTTTCTTGCGCGCTATACAGACAGAGCATACCGGAAAGGAGAGGGTGCAGAATGTAGTGTTACAGTCATAGCTCGGGTGTAGAGAAAGATCAACTTAATGCGAGGTAAGTCCATTCAAAAGTCTGACAGCAGCAGGGAAGAAACTGTTCTTGAGTCGGTTGGTACGTGACCTCAGACTTTTGTACCTTTTTCCCGAAGGAAGAAAGTGGAAGAGAGAATGTCCGGGGTGTGTGGGGTCCCTAATTATGCTGGCTGCTTTGCCGAGGCAGCGGGAAGTGTAGACAGAGTCAATGGATGGGAGGCTGGTTTGCATGATGGATTGGGCTACATTCACAACGTTTTGTAGTTCCTTGCGGTCTTGGGCAGAGCAGGGGCCCATACCAAGCTGTGATACACCCAGAAAGAATGCTTTCTATGGCGCATCTGTAAACGTTGGTGAGAGTCGTAGCTGACATGCCAAATTTCCTTAGTCTTCTGAGAAAGTAGAGGCGTTGGGGGGCTTTCTTAACTATAGTGTCGGCATGGGGGGGACCAGGACAGGCTGTTGGTGATCTGGACACCTAAAAACTTGAACCTCTCGACCCTTTCTACTTCGTCCCCATTGATGTAGACAGGGGCATGTTCTCCTTTACTCTTCCTGAAGTCGATGACAATCTCCTTCGTTTTGTTGACATTGAGGGAGAGATTATTGTTGCCGCACCAGTTCACCAGATTCTCTATCTCATTCCTGTACTCTGTCTCGTCATTGTTTGAGATCCGACCCACTACGGTGGTGTCATCAGCAAACTTGAAAATCGAATTGGAGGGGAATTTGGCCACACAGTCATTGGTGCATAAGGAGTATAGTAGGGGGCTGAGAACACAGCCTTGTGGGGCACCGGTGTTGAGGATGATGGTGGAGGAGGTGTTGTTGCCTTTCCTTACTGATTGTGGTCTGTGAGTTAGGAAGTTCAGGATCCAGTCGCAGAGGGAGGAACTGAGGCCCAGGCCACGGAGTTTGGAGATGAGCTTCGTGGGAATAATAGCGGTGAAGGCTGAGCTGTAGTCAATAAATAGGAGTCTGACATAGGTGTCCTTGTTATCCAAGTGTTCCAGGGTTGAGTGCAGGGCCAGCGAGATAGCGTCTGCTGTGGGACCTGTTGCGGCAGTAGGCAAACTGTAGTGGATCAGATAGCCGGGAGGCTGGAATTGATTCGTGACTAACCTTTCGAAGCACTTCATAATGATTTTATCGAGAAGGTGATGTTGGTCTGTTTTGGCATCGACCAATCTGGTGACAGCACTCCAGGTAAGTTTTATCTTCTCCGACCATGATCTCTCAGCTGGAGCTGGAAAGTTACCACAGACCACACGGAGAGGCAAGCCCCACTGTTTGCCCACTCAACTCTACATTGACCATGATGTAACCTTTTAATGACTTAGCTCTTCCATGCATGTCCTTAAAATCACATCAGCTGGTTTTAAAGGATGACGTTTCAGCTTTTGTTGGTATGTACTCTCAGGAATTGAAGATAGCAGCAGCACTATCCACCTCCATCCTAATAGATTGTCCACTTAAATTTGGAATCACCCAGAATCGATACAACCAGGAAGAATGCTTTCTATGATGCATCTGTAAAAGTTGGTGAGTGTCATAGCTAACTTGCCAAATTTCCTTAGTCTTCTGAGAAAGTAGAGGCGTTGGTGGGGCTTTCTTAACTATAGTGTCGGCATGGGGGGACCAGGACAGGTTGTTGGTGATCTGGACGCCTAAAAACTCACCAAACTCTTGATGTTGTGCCGGCCTTTTAAGCTTGCCACAAACTGAGCAATGCTTCCGCCTTCCTCTTCATTCCTTCAATGGAATCAGAACTGTTCCTTGATGATGGGTTAGGTGGATTGGCCGTGCTAAATTGCCCCTAGTGTCAGGGGGGCTAACTAGGGTAAATGCATTGCAGACTCAATGGACCGAATGGCCTCCTTCTGCACTGTAGGAATCTATGATATATGATTTTCAAATGCTTTCTCTGTGATCAGTGCCTTTGGAGAGTAATGCTCTTCAAGGATCTTTGTCAAGTTGTCACATGTTTTGGTTCCTGTCGTTGCTGAATGAACCAAGCTCCAGAGCAAACTGAAGGTTTTACTTACTATTGTACTGAGAAAAACTGGTACCAGCAATTCACTTGCAATTCTATTTGCTCAGCAGAGGAAGTCCTTGATTCATTATCATCATTGAAAGAGTCTGTGGATTCTAACTGACCCATCGTTCCTCTTGCCGACACTAGCGACTCGAGACTCTCAGTATATATTTTTTACTGCCTTCCCAGTACTCCCCTTTTTACCCTGGAGACTGTTGACTTGATCTATTTAGTTTTTCAAATTACCCCAGCCGTAAGCAAAGCATCTCTTCTTATCAAATATGCCTTGAATCTCACCCTGCTTTGATCAGGAAAAAACCCTCTTTTAAAACCACAGTAAGAAGTCTCACAACGCCAGGTTAAAGTCCAAAAGGTTTATTTAGTATCACGAGCTTTCAGAGCACTGCTCCTTCCTCAGGTGAGTGATGTATGAGGTGGTTGAGGAGTGTGAGAGAGGTGCAACGGCAAAATCTCTCAGCGTAGTCTGTGTTGTAGGTTGACTTGAGTGGGTTTGTGATCTGCAGTCTGCTTTCTTGCATCTTTGTAGAAACTTGATGTCTGTGTCGATAAGCGCGATCTTCTTGGAGATCCTCTCCACTTTGAGCCGATGGTTTGCGATGTTGGTGATAGCCATGAGGTGGAGATGCCGGCGTTGGACTGGGGTGGGGCACAGTAAGAAGTCTCACAACAACAGGTTAAAGTCCAACAGGTTTATTTGGTATCATGAGCTTTCGGAGCGCCGCTCCTTCATCAAGTGAATGGATACCCCATTTCCTCCATTCACCTGATGAAGGAGCAGCAACCCCCCCATCGCTGGCTTGCAGAGCCCCACACTCCTCCCAATCGCTGGCCTCCGGGCCAGCCCCGATCACCGCCGGCAGCCTCCCCTCACCCCGATGGCCAGCCCCGATCATCCCCTTTCCTCCCTCTGCCACCGAACCCAAGTACAGAGTGGCAGAGGGACCCCCCCCACCGGCCTTGCCCACATAAGCCCTGTTCCCCATTAGGCCCCACCACCCTCTGGTCCCGCCCCCTTGGCATGCCTGATGCCTGGTGGGCATTGCCACTTTACCCCTTGGGCAGTGCCAGGGGGGACAGGCTGGCAATGTCAGGCCCTCCTTGGGGGCCTCCATGGCCAGCTCCCTTTTAGTGGGGAGCCGTTGTAAGCCCTGCTGGAGTGAACCACTCCTGGCGTGGGGAGAGAGGCTAGCAGGCCCAGAGACTCCCAGGCCCGCTGATAGGAAGCAGATTCAAATTTTAACATCTAAGTCAGCTCTGCACCGATTTCTAGTGTGCAGTTGATGACGCCGGGGTCCTGGCCCTGGAGACACGTGAAGGCCGTGGCGCCCAGTGGGGTGCCCGCTAAACAGCCTCCGCTGATGTCTCATGACCTGCAGCAGACTGGGAGAATCGCCCCCAGTAGTTTTCTTCTGACTCGCTCTTCCTAGACTGGCACTTCAATCTTTAACCCCGTGTTGATTTTCCCCAGCCTTCTAATATTCAAAGTGCGAGGGCCCACAATGTTTGTTCTTTAACTTAAGATCTTTTTGTGATGTTCTCGACAAAACAAAATCCTGACCCATCGCCAATTCTCTTTCTGTAGTGTCCTATCTACGTTCGGGCTTGTGGCTTTTATAGCAAAGATATGGTTGGCACATGTAGAGTCAAAGTAACGCATGGCAGGTTTAATGAAAGAGGTGTTGCACAGAATAGAAAATGAAACTAAACAAAAGTCTGTGAAGCACCCTAATAACATCGCTCTCAAATCATGTGACCAGCTCTTAAAGCAATCATGCAATCATTTAAATATATTACACAGTGGCTGGCCAATGGCAGGGCACCTCCACCTTTGGACAACCCGGCGCAGGGGTGGGCGCCAGGACATCCCGGCCATGGTGTTGGCATAAAAGACCCACTTGATAGAGAATTGGGAAATGCTGATCACAGCATCCCTATAGCACAGAAGGAGGCCATTCAGCCCATCGAGTCTGCACCGAACAACAGTCTCACCCAGGCCCTATCTCCCTAACCCCACGTATCCACCCTGCTAAGCCCCCTGAGGGTACTAAGGGTCAATTTAGCGTGGCCAATAATCTGCACATCTTTGGATGTGCCATTGGGTAAACCGTCAGTGCTAAAATGGCTGGAACAGCCTTGAAGTTACTGTGGGCGGCACCGTGGCACAGTGGTTAGCACTGCTGCCTCACAGCGCCAGGGACCCGGGTTTGATTCCCGGCTTGGGTCACTGTCTGTGCAGAGTCTGCACGTTCTCCCCGTGTCTGCGTGGTTTTCCTCCGGGTGCTCCGGTTTCCACCCACAGTCCGAAAGACGTGCTGGTTAGGGCGCGTTGACCCGAGCAGGCTCCAGAGGGTGGCGACTAGAGGAATTTCACAGTAACTTCATTGCAGTGTTAATGTAAGCCTTACCTGTGACTAATAAATAAACTTTAACCTTAACAGTGATGGGGAAGCGTATCAGTGGAACTGCGCCCTTGAAATGTGATCCCAAATTTCTGGAGTTTCTCCCTACTCGTTGTCTCATTCATCACGAACATTAATCAGCCCGACACTTCCTGCACGAAAATGTCATGAAAACACTCCTCAAAATTGGCAATTTCATCCATGCACATACAGAGACTCACCCAGAAACAGTTCAGAAATGTTATTCACAGAATCACAGATTACTACAGTCCCCTTTGGCCCATCGAGTCTGTACCGACACATGAAATGCCCTGACCTGCCCACCTAATCCCACTTGCCAGCACTTGGCCTTGAATATCAAGGTGTGCCAAGTGTTCATCCAGATACCTTTTAAAGGATGTGAGGCCTCCGCCACCCTCCCAGGCAGCGCATTCCAGACCCTCACCACCCTCTGAGTAAAATAGTTATTTCTCAATCCCTCCTAAACCTCCCACCCCTCGCTTTTAACTAGTGTCCCCTCGTAACTGACCCTTCAACTAAGGGGAACAGCTGCTCCCTATCCACCCTGTCCATGGCCCTCATATAGAATTGAAGAGCTGGACCACGAAGACAAGACTGAGAATGTCTCTGCGTTGTGATGTGTTTGCCAACCGACAATGTTTTAAATTGGTCTGTGGAACTGCTGGAGGCTAGCACTGCTTTTCTTGAAGGAAATAACGGCTGCTATCCACGGCTAGAAGATGACAAACGGGTACAGAATCTGATGTTTCACATCGATATGAGGAAACATCTCCAAACTCTCAACCTGGCCCTCCATGGACCGGGTAAGATTATTGCTGACCTTATTCAGACAGTTCTCAGCTTCCAGGAGAAACTCAGGATTTTGTGAAGAGGCAAACTATCAAGAAACTTCAACCACTTTCCCCATCTCAAAGCGAAAGGTCACAAACTCAGAGATTACGGGAATAAATTACAATTTTCGAGCCATGACCAATGACGTACAGAAGTTGAGATCCTTCTTCACTTTTCTTGGGTGCTAATGTATGCTTGATGTGGTTAATGACTGTTCATCAATGCTGGACCTCTGGCTCCAAGAAACATCTGCTGTAGAATCATAGAATCTACAGTGCAGAAGGAGGCTATTTGGCCCATCAAGCCTGCACCGACCACAATCCCACCCAGGTCTCATTCCCCAACCCCACGTGTTTACCTCCCTAATCCCCCTGACACTAAGGGGCAATTTAGCATGGTCAATTCACCTAACCTGCACATCTTTGAACACTAAGGGACAATTTAGCATGGCCAATCCACATAACCTGTGCATCTTTGGACTGTGGGAGGAGCACCCGGAGGAACCCCATGCAGACACGGGGAGAACATGCAAACTCCAAACAGACAGTGACCCAAGCCGGGAATCGAACCCGGGCCGCTGGCGCTGTGAGGCAGTAGTGCTAACCACTATGCCACCGCGCCGCCCTAGAAATTGAGCTATTTTACTTACCGGAGGAGCAGGGTCTCAAGATGGTGCATAAATCACACCCTATAGTCAGATTCTGGGAGCAAGTGCCCCAGAGGCAAAGTATCTCCAAATCAAGAAAACGAGTGTGCGACCCACATCAATTCTCGCCACAACAGAATGACTATAATGAAGTTGGCAAAGTCGAAACATCATGCAGTGCCTGCAAGTCGTCACTGGATGGAGCTCCATCGCATAAGCTTAACAAAATATCAGGCAGATTTTCAAAGGCGAATGATTAAGATGGAAACCCCCAGCTCTCTACTGGCAAGAGTCAGGCTGTGTAATGCTGAATCATCTGCTGCAGCTCTTAAGCATCTGAAATTTGTCATATGTAACTCTTATAATCTGCAACTTCAGCCACTCTGATGATATACAACACAATGAACAATGCATATATTAACATAATCTTCCAACGTACTGTACACTATAGTATATAACAATACAAACAGAATACGCAATATAATGTGCAACAGAGTGTATCAATAAACAAGATACATGGAAAAATACCGCATCATAATATAAAAAACAATGTACAGCAAATTAATATACAAAACAATACTGTCAACCAAAAAAAGACTATATTATACACAGCAATACAACATTTAGCAACATCGATTTTAACAGAATCCAACACAACCCAACACAATCCAAAACAGCACAATCCACAACAACACAACACAATCCCCAACAACACAATCGAGAAAAAACACAACACAATCCACAACAACACAATCCACAACAACACAGCACAATCCAACATAACACAATCCACAACAACTCAATCCACAACAACACAACACAATCCACAACAACACAACACAATCCACAACAACACAATCCACCACAACACAATCCACAACAACACAACACAGTCCACAACAACACAATCCACAACAACACAGCACAATCCAACATAACACAATCCACAACAACACAATCCACAACAACACAACACAATCCACAACAACACAATCCACAACAACACAACACAATCCACAACAACACAATCCACAACAACACAACACAATCCACAACAACACAACACAATCCACAACAACACAATCCACAACACAACACAATCCAACATAACACAATCCACAACAACTCAATCCACAACAACACAACACAATCCACAACAACACAACACAGTCCACAACAACTCAATCCACAACAACACAATCCCCAACAACACAGTCCACAACACAACACAATCCAAAACAACACAATCCCCAACAACACAATCCACAACACAACTCAATCCACAACAACACAACACAGTCCACAACAACACAATCTACAACAACACAATCCACAACAACACAACACAATCCTAGTCGGAGTCTCTTTCCCAGGGGAAAGTTCTGGGGACGAGGTTTGAATCCCGCCACAGCAGATGGTGGAATCTCAATTCAATAAAAAATATCATAATCAAGAATCTACAGATGACCATGAAACCATTGTCGATTGTTGGAAAAACCCATCTGGTTCACTAATGTCCTTTCGGGAAGGAAATCTGCCGCCCTTACCCGATCTGGCCTACACGTGACTCCAGCGCCACAGCAATGCGGTTGACTCTCAATTGCTCTTGGGCAACTAGGGATGGGCAATAAATGCTGGTCCAGCGATGCCCATGTCTCATGAATTAACAAAAAGAAAGGTCTTTAGTTTAGAAAGGCATCATGTGCCGGCACAGGCTTGGTGGGCCGAAGGGCCTGTTCCTGCACTGTACTGTTCTTTTGTTCTTTGTACTGCCACTCACCAAGTGCACTCAGAGTCTGCGTGAGGTTCAAACCTCATACGGTTCTCACCTGAGACTGGCTTCACCCAGGGTCTATGGTGGTTACCATACTGGATTAATACTGAAACGAGGTGGTGCTAACATTAAATGGGAGTGAAAATTCCGGCATGTACGCTCGGGAATGCAGCAAATCCAACAAAAGATGTTCAAAGTTCGAAGGGGTCTTGCTTTAGTCGGAAGGGAGAAATTGTTTCCACAAGTGGGAGATATTTCAGAGATGGAAGATATTTGGCGGGAGGCGGTGTGGCGCAGGGGGTAGCACCCCTACCCCTGGAAGAGAGGATCATGTCCAACGCCAGGACTTGTTGGCCACCGAAGGAGTGTTCATCACAGTTCAATAATCAACGCGGAAATACATTCCCCGCTGTCCCCCAACGGGTTAAAAGAAGAGTGTGGATGTAAAGATACGCTAATCAAAAGGAACAAGATATTTGCAAGGAGGGAATGAGGAGATTTTCTTTCCCGCACAGAGATACACTGCCTGAAAGTCGCCCCAAAAGCTTCTTTCAAACAGGAACTGGACGTGTATTTGCAAAGGGCACATTGTACACGGCTACAGGAAGAGAATACACAGAGCGAGGCTGATTGGCCAACTCTGCCAAAGAGCTGGCATCACATATGATGGGCCAAATGGCCTCCATCCATGTGGTCTAATTGTGTGATTCGCAGTTTCCATTGGGATGTGGCTATTTGTTTTGCATCCCCCCTTTTTCAGGAGATTGGAAGCAACCCACGGTAGCTTCACAGCGCCAGGGACCCGGGTTCGATTCCCGGCTTGGGTCACTGTCTGTGCGGAGTCTGCACATTCTCCCCGTGTCTACCTGGGTTTCCTCCGGGTGCTCCGGTTTCCTCCCACAGTCCGAAAGATGTGCGGGTTAGGTTGATTGGCCATGCTAAATTCTCCCTCAGTGTACCCGAACAGGCGCCGGAGTGTGGCGACTAGGGGATTTTCACAGTAACGTCATTGCAGTGTTAATGTAAGCCAGCTTGTGACACTAATAAGTAAACTTTAAACTTATCTTAGAAGTTTCTAAGTTGTTGTGTCGATGCATTTCTTCCCGTCCCGTTGTGGGAATGTGCGGACCAGCAGTGAGAGATCAGCCCCTGTTAAGGGGCAGTGGGAGGGAGATGCAGAGATGGGGTCGGGGACTGAGTGACTGTTAGACGGGCAGCGACTTGGATGAACAAGACTTAAATCCGCCCCCCCCCCCCCCCCCCCAATCCCCACCCCCTCGCCCACTGTGTTAAAGCTGGGAGCCGAGTGGCGGTTTGGAAACAGAGTGTCAGTGGAAAACAGCCTGAGGTCAGGCAACAGGCGCAAGGTAAAGCCTCAAGATAGCTTGGTAACCCATAACGACGGAACCACTCACCAATGTGGATTTCCAACCACACGCTCGTTGGCTTGTGGTGTGCGGCATTTTAGTGTTTTAACCTTCTGGGGTGGCTGATCTACCCTCTCAATGATACACTCCTGCACTCCCTCTCCATTCCCTTTCAGAGTCGAGGAATCTCTCTACATCCTTTTCAATATACTCAGGGACTTGCCCTCCGCAGCCTTCCTGTGGCAGAGAATTCCACAGGTCCGCCACCCTCCGAGTGAAGAAATTTCTCCTCATCTCAGTCCTAAATGGCCTCCCCCGTACCCGAAGACTGTGACTCCCCGTCGTAGCAACCTCAGCAAGAGTAACCATCATCCCTGCATCCAGTCTGTCCAGGCCTGTCGGAATTTTATACGTTTCAATTAGATTTCACCTGGACCAGCGCGGTAGCACAGTGGTTAGCACTGCTGCCTCCCAGGGACCCGGGTTCGATTCCTGGCTCGGCTCACTGTCTGTGTGGACTCTGCACATTCTCCCCGTGTCTGCATGGGTTTCCTCCGGGTGCTCCGGTTTCCTCCCACACTCCAAACATGCGCTGGTGTATTGGCCGTGCTAGATTCTCCCTCAGTGTACCTGAACAGGCGCCGGAGTGTGGCGACTAGGGGATTTTCACAGTAACTTCATCGCAGTGTTGTGACTAATAAATAAACTTTCAGATCCCCTCTCATTCTTCTAAATTCTAATGAATACAGGCCCACTTAACCCAATCTCTTCTCATATGACAATCCTACCATACCATAGAATCCCTACAGTACAGAAGGAGGCTTTTCGGCCCATCGAGTGAAGTGTCTTGGGATGTTTTATTATTAAAGGTGCTATATGAGCGGCACGGTGGCACAGTGGTTAGCGCTGCTGCCTCAGAGCGCCAGAGACACCGGTTCGATTCTGGCCTTGGATGATGGTGCAGAGTTAGCACGTTCTCCCCGTGTCTGCGTGGGTTTCCTCTGGGTGCTCCCGCTCCCTCCCACACTCCAAATTTGTGCTGGTTAGGTGGATTGGCCACGCTAAATTGCCCCTTAGTGTCCAAAGATGTGCAGGTTAGGTGGATTGGCCGTGGGAAATGCGTGGGGATTGAGTGGGAGAAAGAACCTGGCTAAGATACTCTGTCAGAGGATCGGTGCTGACTCAATGGGCCGAATGGCCTCCTTCTGCACTGCAGGGATTTGATGACATATTCCCAATGCATCATTATGATATATCCCTGCTCCTGTTCACCATTCCCTATCCCCTGCCCCCTTGAACCTGCCCGTTAGATGTGGTAAGGTCGGGGGGGGGGGGGCAGAGGGAACCTTTAATTGTTCTGGCTAAACTCAGTGTTCCAATGAGAGACTGGCTGATGCAATTCACAGCGGCAGCGCTGTGCTTCACCACTTGTTGGCGCTGTGTGCTAACAAGAGACGCTCAGCTGGAAATTTCAGATATCACAACAATAGTGAAAGCTGCAAACTGGGTCAACATGTGGTGCTGTGAAATCCCCAGGGGGGCCAATATTAGTTATTCTCAGAACCACTATGAAGTAGCTGTTCTGAGGTATAGCTTACCGAATGTGTCTTTATTCCCTCCACTTGCTCCCCAAATCGACCAGAGCTCTCTGCTCCCCACCTCCCCCCCCCGCCCCCCCCATGCCCTGCTTACAAGGGGTAGAAAATAATAATTCCTGTAATTCATTTGTGGAACATGTGCGTCGCTGGCTGGGCCAGCATTTATTGCCCATCCCTAGTCGTCCTTAGAGGGCAGTTAAGAGTCAGCCACCTTGCTGTGGCTCTGGTGTCACATGTGGCGAGCGGCACGGCGGCACAGTGGTTAGCACTGCTGCCCCACAACGCCAGGGACCTGGGTTAGATTCCCGGCTCGGGTCACTGTCTGCGCGGAGTCTGCACGTTCTCCCCGTGTCTGCGTGGGTTTCCTCCGGGTGCTCCAGTTTCGTCCCACAGTGCGAAAGACGTGCCGGTTAGGGTGCATTGGCCGTGCTAAATTCTCCCTCAGTGTCCCCGAACAGGCGCCGGAATGTGGCAACTAGGAGATTTTCACAGTAACTTCATTGCAGTGTTAATGTAAGCCTACTTGTGACTCTAATAAATAAACTAAAAAAATGTAGGTCAGACCAGGTAAGGATGGCAGATTTCCTTCCTTAAAGGACATTAGTGAACCAGATGGGTTTTTATGACAATGGTTTCAAGGTCATCAGCAGATTCTCAATTCCAGATATTTTCATTGAATTCAAATTCCACCATCTGCCATGAGCAGGATTCGAACCTGGGTCTCTAGAACATCAGCTGATTAATAGTCTAGCGATAATACCACTAGGCCATCACCTCCCAAGGTGGCTACAGTAAGGAGGTTTGGTTTAGCTCAGTTGGCTGGATGGTTGGTTGGTAATGCAAAGCTGATGCCAACAGCGTGGGTTCAATTCCGCCAGTCAGCCCTCCCCCCCCCTCAAAGAGGGTAGCAGCCTCTGTATTTTTTGAATACATTTTGTGAGCTAAGATGAAGGTGGGTTAACCTAGCTTCTTATATCTCTACCGTATGAGCTGGCAATCCATGTCCTAGGGTTGAGGATGGGTGCAAAATATATGTTGTGAATGTGATGGTATTTGGAAGCAGTTGAGAGGAGGTTCACCAGATTGATTCCGGGGATGAAGGGGTTGTTGTATGAGGAGAGATTAAACAGTTTGGGTTTGTACTTGCTGGAGTTGAGAAGGATGAGAGGGGATCTGATCGAGGGATATAAAATACTAAAAGGGATTGATACAGTAAATGTAGATCAAATGTTTCCCCTTATGGGGGAATCTGGAACAAGAGGTCACAGGTATAGGTTGAGAGGCGGTAGATTTAAAACTGAGATGAGGAGGAACTACTTCTCGCAGAGGGTGGTGAATTTGTGGAACTCGCTGTCCCATCGCGCGGGGGAGTCTGAATCATTGAATGGGTTCAAGAAGGAGATGGATATATTTCTGATCAAAACGGGTTAAAGGGAGATGGGGACCAGGTGGGGAGGTGGATTGGAGACCAGGGAGAGATCAGCCATGATCTGATTGGATGGCGGAGCAGGCTCGAAGGGCTGGATTGGCCGACTCCTGCTCCTAATTCCCATGTTCCGATCAATGTTCCTAGTTCCCACAAGGACTTCACAAGGAGGACATGCACAGTCACGAGGAGGGGGAACAATGAGTCTGATAGTCCACGGAAAATTCCGGAACTGGGTCTGGGGCTGGGTGTGAACTGGTTTCCTTTATAATCCCATCCCTTCCCCTCAGAGAGTCGTTCAGAGTCGAGGGCGACTCGCTCCCACGCTAAAACCGATTGCTCAGGTGACTGAGGTGTCCAATGTGTAGCCTACAGGCTCTGCCACAGGTGAGGCAGGAGGTGGTGGGAGGAGTGGGTGGGTGAAGAGTGGATGGGCGACGTGGGCGGGTTTGGGAGGGCGTGGGTGGGTGAGAAGGGGGTGGGTGAGGAGTGAGTGGGGGAGGAGCGGGTTTGTGGGTGAGAGAGTGGGTGGGGGAGGAGGGAGTGGGGGAGGGGTGGGCGGGTGAGTAGTGGGTGTGTAGGGGAGGGGGTGGGTGGGTGAGGGGATGGGTGAAGGGGTGGGTGAAGGGGTGGGTGAGGGGGTGGGTGAGGGGGTGGGCGAGGGGGTGGATGGGTGAGGGGATGGGTGAGGGGGTGAGTGAGGGGGTGGGTGAGGGGGAGGGTGAAGGGGTGGGTGAGGGGGTGGGTGAGGGGGTGGGCGAGGGGGTGGATGGGTGAGGGGATGGGTGAGGGGGTGGGTGAGGGGGTGGGTGAGGGGGAGGGTGAAGGGGTGGGTGAGGGGGTGGGTGAGGGGGTGGGCGAGGTGGTGGGTGAGGGGATGGGTGAGGGGGTGGATGGGTGAGGGGGTGGGTGAGGGGGTGGGTGAAGGGGTGGGTGAGGGGGAGGGTGAAGGGGTGGGTGAGGGGGTGGGTGAGGGGGTGGGCGAGGGGGTGGGTGAGGGGATGGGCGAGGGGGTGGGTGAGGGGATGGGTGAGGGGGTGGGTGAAGGGGTGGGTGAGGGGCTGGATGGGCGAGGGGGTGGGTGAGGGGGTGGGTGAGGTGGTGGGTGAGGGGGTGGGTGAGGGGGTGGGCGAGGGGGTGGGTGAGGGGTGGGTGAGGGGGTGGATGGGTGAGGGGGTGGGTGAGGGGGTGGGTGAGGGGGTGGGTGAAGGGGTGGGTGAGGGGGTGGATGGGTGAGGGGGTGGGTGAGGGGGTGGGTGAGGGGGTGGATGGGTGAGGGGGTGGGTGAAGTGGTGGGTGAGGGGGTGGGGAGTTGGTGGGTCAGGTGCTCAGGCTGACAGTTTCTCCATTCACCACCGACACTTGGCTTTCGCGTGGAGATGATACCCAGTGCGTTTTGCTCCTTCCCGGAGGCTTTACCTCCATTTCGGGTCAGCCTTGGGCTGAGGATTCCCAGCTGTTGGTGCAGATGTTATTACTGTTCCAAGGAAGCCCCTGGACCAGACATTCCCACCCGAGGATAACGGAGCGTTCAGTTTGCATCTCTCTTGGGCCATTCCAATTTATTCCTCTGTCAGGCCCATCAGACAATGCAGAAACAGGTGCCAATATTTACTTGGCATTTTATTCATGTTGAAAGCTCCAAGAAAAAACTGCATTCCTTTGAAGCTCTTAGTGTGACTCATTGTTCAGTTTTTTTTGCCCAGGAACCGCACTTACCTTCCTTCACTCCCGCAGTGTCAGTAAAACCAAGGGGACGGTCATCGACCTGAGGAAGCATAGTGGGGGAATGCCCCGGTCTATATCAATGGGGATGAAGTGGAATGGTTAAGAGCTGCAGGTTTCGAGACAACCAGGTCACCAGCAACCTGTCCTGGTCCCTCCACGCTATAGTTAAGAAAGCCCCACCAATGCCTTGACTTTTCCAGGAGGTTAAGAAAATTTGGCATGTCCACTCAGACCAACTTTTACAGATGCACCATAGAAATCATCCTTTCTGGTTGTATCACAGCTTGGAATGACTCCTGCTCTGTCGAAGACCGCAAGAAACTACAAAGGGTCGTGAATGTAGCCCAGTCCATCGCACAAACCAGCCTCCCATCCATTGACTCTGTCTACACTTCCTGCTGCCTCGGCAAAGCAGCCAGCATAATTAAGAACCCCACGCACCCCGGACATTCTCTCTTCCACCTTCTTCCGTCGGGAAAAAGATACAAAAGTCTGAGGTCACGTACCAACCGACTCAAGAACAGCTTCTTTCCTGCTGCTGTCAGACTTTTGAATGGACCTACCTCGCATTAAGTTGATCTTTCTCTGCACCCTAGCTATGACTGTAACACTGCATTCTGCACTCTCTTCTTTCCTTCTCTATGAACGGTATGCTTTGTCTGTCTAGCGCGCAAGAAACAATACTTTTCACTGTGTGTTAATACATGTGACAATAATAAATCAAATCAAATCTTCTCCCTAGTTCAACATTCTGAGGCAAGACAAATTCTCAGATTGTGAGGCCCGCTCTTGTCTCCAGCTTGGTTGCTCCATGAAAGCCACAAGGCCTGGAGTGTCTCTGTGGCTCTGGAAGGAGTTTGATTCCCGGCTTGGGTCACTGTCTGTGTGGAGTCTGCACGTTCTCCCCGTGTCTGCGTGGGTTTCCCCCGGGTGCTCCGATTACCTCCCACACTTCAAAGATGTGCGGGTTTGGTGTTTTTGGCCATGCTAAATTGTCCCTTAGTGTCCACAGGTTGTTTGTTAGATGGATTGGCCATGCTAAATTGCCCCTTAGTGTCCAAAGATGTGCGGGTTAGGGGGATTGGCCACAGTAAATGCACTGGGTTACGGGGATAGGTTGGAGGGGTGGGCTTGGGTGAGATGTTCTGTGGGACAGTCGGTGCAGACTCGATGGGCCAAATGACCTCTTTCTGCGCTGCAGGGATTCTATCATTCATGTAGTGAGGAGTGGTTGTGTCTGTCCATCAGGGAATGGCTGCAGTATTCCTCAACCTATTTCACTTATATTGGGAATTGCGAAGGATGTCGCTCAGGATGGTGTGTGAGAACACGTTGAGCTTGAGGGTAGCTGAATATATTCCTGTTTTCCTGGAGATTTCATCGCATGACCTGCCCCACTCTCCAGCCATGAGTTGGCCAACACATCCACCCTTGTGATACACTGTCTTCCTACGCCAATTGGAAAGCACAAAGACTCAATACTTGGAAGCTGATTGACTGTCAGCCAAACAGATGGCCTTCTTTTCCCCAATTTCAATGTTTATACATCTGGTGAAGGGAAAAGGTTCAAACTAAACGACAAAAAAATATCCCAGGCCCTTTTAATATCTTGATGAATTCTTTCTCCAGGTCACACACAGAAATATCCTGGAGTTTGAGGTTCAATCCCTGGAGAGGCCGGGTATATCCTGGAAGTTTGACAGAGCTACTCACCTGAGGCAACATCAAATCTAGAATGACATCCACATCACAACACTGAGGGAGTGCCACATTGTCAGAGGGTCACTGCTGAGGAAGTGCTACACGGTCAGAGGGTCAGTACTGAGGGAGTGCCGCACGGTCAGAGGGTCAGTACTGAGGGAGAGCCGCATTGTCAGAGGGTCAGTACTGAGGGAGTGCCGCACTGTCAGAGGGTCAGTACTGAGGGAGTGCCGCACTGTCAGAGGGTCACTGCTGAGGAAGTGCTACATGGTCAGAGGGTGAGTACTGAGGGAGTGCCGCACTGTCAGAGGGTCAGTACTGAGGGAGTGCCGCACTGTCAGAGGGTCACTGCTGAGGAAGTGCTACATGGTCAGAGGGTGAGTACTGAGGGAGTGCCGCACTGTCAGAGGGTCAGTGCTGAGGGAGTGCCGCATTGTCAGAGGGTCAGTACTGAGGGAGTGCTGCACCGTCAGAGGGTCAGTATTGAGGGAGTGCCGCACTGTCAGAGGGTCAGTGCTGAGGGAGTGCCGCATTGTCAGAGGGTCAGTACTGAGGGAGTGCTGCACCGTCAGAGGGTCAGTATTGAGGGAGTGCCGCACTGTCAGAGGGTCAGTACTGAGGGAGTGCCGCATTGTCAGAGGGTCAGTACTGAGGGAGTGCTGCACCGTCAGAGGGTCAGTATTGAGGGAGTGCCGCACTGTCAGAGGGTCAGTGCTGAGGGAGTGCTGCACCGTCAGAGGGGCAGTACTGAGGGAGTGCTGCACTGTCAGAGGGTCAGTACTGAGGGAGTGCTGCACTGTCAGAGGGTCAGTACTGAGGGAGTGCCGCACTGTCAGAGGGTCAGTACTGAGGGAGTGCCGCACAGTCGGAGGGTCAGTACTAAGGCAGTGCCGCACTGTCAGAGGGTCAGTACTGAGGGAGTGCCGCACTGTCAGAGGGTCAGTACTGAGGGAGTGCCGCACTGTCAGAGGGTCAGTACTGAGGGAGTGCCGCATTGTCAGAGGGTCAGTACTGAGGGAGTGCTGCACTGTCAGAGGGTCAGTACTGAGGGAGTGCCGCACTGTCGGAGGGTCAGTACTCAGGGAGTGCCGCACTGTCAGAGGGTCAGTACTGAGGGAGTGCTGCACTGTCAGAGGGTCAGTACTGAGGGAGTGCCGCACTGTCAGAGGGTCAGTACTCAGGGAGTGCCGCACTGTCAGAGGGTCAGTACTCAGGGAGTGCCGCACTGTCAGAGGGTCAGTACTGAGGGAGTGCCACACTGTCAGAGGGTCAGTACTGAGGGAGTGCTGCACTGTCAGAGGGTCAGTGCTGAGGGAGTGCCGCACTGTCAGAGGGTCAGTACTGAGTAAGTGCTGCACTGTCAGAGGGTCAGTACTGAGGGAGTGCTGCACTGTCAGAGGGTCAGTATTGAGGGAGTGCCGCACTGTCAGAGGGTCAATACTGAGGGAGTGCCGCACTGTCAGAGGGTCAGCACTGAGGGAGTGCCGCATTGTCAGAGGGTCAGTACTGAGGGAGAGCCGCACTGTCAGAGGCTCAGTACTGAGGGAGTGCTGCACTGTCAGAGGGTCAGTGCTGAGGGAGTGCCGCACTGTCAGAGGGTCAGTACTGAGGGAGAGCCGCACTGTCAGAGGCTCAGTACTGAGGGAGTGCCGCACTGTCAGAGGGACAGTGCTGAGGGAGTGTCGCATTGCTAGAAGTGTCGACTTTCAGATGAAACATCCGTCTGAGGGCCTGTCTGCCCCTCTCAGTGGTGGGGTGGGGGATGGGGGGGGGGTGGGGGGGGGGGGGCGGGGGTAAGAGATACAGTGGATTTTGCGCAGAGCCCGCTCACATGAGTGCCCACAGAAACTAAACTGCTTCCCACAGCACCAATACAAAAATATCTCCCGGCAAATCAGGGGCAAAATGTGAGATGGTGGAGAATGGCGTGCAGCTGCGATTTTCCCATGAAATGAAGTGACAGTGCTTGGAATTTTCGGATAAATCTCCCATGTTATTTGTCTGCTCTGGCAGGAGGTTACAGACACTGAGGCAGCCAAGCAAGCAGGGATATAAATGGATGCAGTGAATTGACAGGACAGTGAGACTGGCATTCAGCAAGAGGGGTTAAGAGTTGTCAGCTCACTGTGAGAGTCACAAGCTGTGAAAATGAAAGCAAGAGAGAGAGCATCTGGGAACAGGCGTTAACGAGGGGGAATCCACTTCCTGATGGGGGCCAGGGGGACAGGAAGGAGGAACATTGCAAACACATGCAGAGTCCACCCACTCCCTGCACACCCCCCCCCCCCCCCCACTCCATCAACATTGACGCAAAGTCAGCCTCAATGCACAGATTCAGAGATTAGGGGCAACATGCCAAATTTACCACAGATGCAAAAATCCGAGGCTTAATACATCAAAAAAATCTCCAGAACAACATTATGTGTTACCAAAGTATATTGGAGTATGGTGGATTATTAGAGTGAGGGGGTGTGGGGTATATCAGAGAGTGTTACAGTGAGGGGTGTGGGGTATATCAGAGAGTGTTACAGTGAGGGGGTGTGGGGTATATCAGAGAATGTTACAGTGAGGGGTGTGGGGTATATCAGAGAGTGTTACAGTGAGGGGTGTGGGGTATATCAGAGAGTGTTACAGTGAGGGGGTGTGGGGTATATCAGAGAGTGTTACAGTGAGGGGTGTGGGGTATATCAGTGTTACAGTGAGGGGTGTGGGGTATATCAGAGAGTGTTACAGTGAGAGGTGTGGGGTATATCAGAGAGTGTTACAGTGAGGGGTGTGGGGTATATCAGAGAGTGTTACAGTGAGGGGTGTGGGGTATATCAGAGTGTTACAGTGAGAGGTGTGGGGTATATCAATGTGTTACACTGAGGGGTGTGGGTATATCAGAGAGTGTTACAGTGAGAGGTGTGGGGTATATCAGAGAGTGTGACAGTGAGGGGTGTGGGGTATATCAGAGAGTGTTACAGTGAGGGGTGTGGTGCATATCAGTGTTACAGTGAGGGGTGTGGGGTATATCAGAGAGTGTTACAGTGAGGGGTGTGGGGTACATCAGTGTTACAGTGAGAGGTGTGGGGTATATCAGAGAGTGTTACAGTGAGGGGTGTGGGGTACATCAGTGTTACAGTGAGGGGTGTGGGGTATATCAGTGTTACAGTGAGGGGTGTGGGGTATATCAGAGAGTGTTACAGTGAGGGTGTGGGGTATATCAGAGAGTGTTACAGTGAGGTGTGTGGGGTATATCAGAGAGTGTTACAGTGAGGGGTGTGGGGTATATCAGAGAGTGTTACAGTGAGAGGTGTGGGGTATATCAGAGAGTGTTACAGTGTGGGGTGTGGGGTATATCAGAGAGTGTTACAGTGAGGGGGTGTGGAGTATAACAGAGAGTGTTACAGTGAGGGGTGTGGGGTATATCAGAGAGTGTTACAGTGAGGGGGTGTGGGGTATATCAGAGAGTGTTACAGTGAGGGGTGTGGGGTATATCAGAGAGTGTTACAGTGAGGGGTGTGGGGTATATCAGAGAGTGTTACAGTGAGGGGTGTGGGGTATATCAAAGAGTGTTACAGTGAGGGGTGTGGGGTATATCAGAGAGTGTTACAGTGAGGGATGTGGGGTATATCAGAGAGTGTTACAGTGAGCGGGTGTGGGGTATATCAGAGAGTGTGACAGTGAGGGGTGTGGGGTATATCAGAGAGTGTTACAGTGAGGGGTGTGGGGTATATCAAAGAGTGTTACAGTGAGGGGTGTGGGGTATATCAGAGAGTGTTACAGTGAGGGGTGTGGGGTATATCAGAGAGTGTTACAGTGAGGGGTGTGGGGTATATCAAAGAGTGTTACAGTGAGGGGTGTGGGGTATATCAGAGAGTGTTACAGTGAGGGGTGTGGGGTATATCAGAGAGTGTTACAGTGAGGGGTGTGGGGTATATCAGAGAGTGTTACAGTGAGGGGTGTGGGGTATATCAGAGAGTGTTACAGTGAGGGGTGTGGGGTATATCAGAGAGTGTTTCAGTGAGGGGTGTGGGGTATATCACAGAGTGTTACAGTGAGGGGTGTGTGGTATATCAGAGAGTGTTACAGTGAGGTGTGTGGGGTATATCCGAGTGTTACAGTGAGGGGTGAGGGGTATATCAGAGAGTTTACAGTGAGGGGTGTGGGTATATCAGAGAGTGTGACAGTGAGGGGTGTGAGGTATATCAGAGAGTGTTACAGTGAGAGGTGTGGGGTATATCAGAGAGTGTTACAGTGAGAGGGTGTGAGGTATATCAGAGAGTGTTACGGTGAGGGGTGTGGGGTATATCAGAGAGTGTTACAGTGATGGGTGTGTGGTATATCAGAGAGTGTTACAGTGAGGGGGTGTGGGTATCTCAGAGAGTGTTACAGTGGGGGGTGTGGGGTATATCAGAGAGTGTTACAGTGAGGGATGTGGGGTATATCAGAGAGTGTTACAGTGAGGGGTGTGTGGTATATCCGAGAGTGTTACAGTGAGGGGTGTGGGGTATATCAGAGAGTGTTACAGTGAGGGATGTGGGGTATATCAGAGAGTGTTACAGTGAGGGGTGTGGGGTATATCAGAGAGTGTTACAGTGAGGGGTGTGTGGTATATCCGAGAGTGTTACAGTGAGGGGTGTGTGGTATATCCGAGAGTGTTACAGTGAGGGGTGTGGGGTATATCAGAGAGTGTTACAGTGAGGGGTGTGGGGTATATCAGAGAGTGCTACAGTGAGGGGTGTGGGGTATATCAGAGAGTGTTACAGTGAGGGATGTGGGGTATATCAAAGAGTGTTACAGTGAGGGGTGTGGGGTATATCAGAGAGTGTTACAGTGAGGGATGTGGGGTATATCAGAGAGTGTTACAGTGAGGGGGTGTCGGGTATATCAGAGAGTGTTACAGTGAGGGGTGTGGGGTATATCAGAGAGTGTTACAGTGAGGGGTGTGGGGTATATCAGAGAGTGTTTCAGTGAGGGGTGTGGGGTATATCACAGAGTGTTACAGTGAGGGGTGTGGGGTATATCGGAGAGTGTTACAGTGAGGGGTGTGGGGTATACCAGAGAGTGTTACAGTGAGGTGTGTGGGGTATATCCGAGTGTTACAGTGAGGGGTGAGGGGTATATCAGAGAGTGTTACAGTGAGGGGTGTGGGGTATATCAGAGAGTGTTACAGTAAGGGGTGTGGGTATTTCAGAGAGTGTGACAGTGAGGGGTGTGGGTATATCAGAGAGTGTTACAGTGAGAGGGTGTAAGGTATATCAGAAAGTGTTACGGTGAGGGGTGTGGGGTATATCAGAGAGTGTTACAGTGATGGGTGTGTGGTATATCAGAGAGTGTTACAGTGAGGGGGTGTGGGTATATCAGAGAGTGTTACAGTGAGGGGGTGTGGGGTATATCAGAGAGTGTTACAGTGAGGGGTGTGGGGTATATCAGAGAGTGTTACAGTGAGGGATGTGGGGTATATCAGAGAGTGTTACAGTGAGGGGGTGTGGGGTATATCAGAGAGTGTTATAGTGAGGTGTGTGTGGTATATCCGAGAGTGTTACAGTGAGGGGTGTGGGGTATATCAGAGAGTGTTACAGTGAGGGGTGTGGGGTATATCAGAGAGTGTTACAGTGAGGGATGTGGGGTATATCAAAGAGTGTTACACTGAGGGGTTTGGGGTATATCAGAGAGTGTTACAGTGAGGGATGTGGGGTATATCCGAGAGTGTTACAGTGAGGGGTGTGGGGTATATCAGAGAGTGTTTCAGTGAGGGGGTGTGGGTTATATCAGAGAGTGTTACAGTGAGGCGTGTGGGGTATATCAGAGAGTGTTACAGTGAGGGGTGTGGGGTATATCAGAGAGTGTTTCAGTGAGGGGTGTGGGGTATATCACAGAGTGTTACAGTGAGGGGTGTGGGGTATATCAGAGAGTGTTACAGTGAGGTGTGTGGGGTATATCCGAGTGTTACAGTGAGGGGTGTGGGGTATATCAGAGTGTTACAGTGAGGGGGTGTGGGGTATATCAGAGAGTGTTACAGTGAGGGGTGTGGGGTATATCAGAGAGTGTTACAGTGAGAGGGTGTGAGGTATATCAGAGAGTGTTACAGTGAGGGGTGTGGGGTATATCAGAGAGTGTTACAGTGAGGGGTGTGGGGTATATCAGAGAGTGTTACAGTGGGGGGTGTGGGGTATATCAGAGAGTGTTACAGTGAGGGGTGTGGGGTATATCAGAGAGTGTTACAGTGAGGGGGTGTGGGGTATATCAGAGAGTGTTACAGTGAGAGGGTGTGAGGTATATCAGAGAGTGTTACAGTGAGGGGTGTGGGGTATATCAGAGAGTGTTACAGTGGGGGGTGTGGGGTATATCAGAGAGTGTTACAGTGAGGGGTGTGGGGTATATCAGAGAGTGTTACAGTGAGGGGTGTGGGGTATATCAGAGAGTGTTACAGTGAGGGGTGTGGGGTATATCAGAGAGTGTTACAGTGAGGGGTGTGGGGTATATCAGAGAGTGTTACAGTGAGGGGTGTGGGGTATATCAGAGAGTGTTACAGTGGGGGGTGTGGGATATATCAGAGAGTGTTACAGTGAGGGGTGTGGGGTATATCAGAGAGTGTTACAGTGAGAGGGTGTGAGGTATATCAGAGAGTGTTACAGTGAGGTGTGTGGGGTATATCAGAGAGTGTTACAGTGAGGGGTGAGGGGTATATCAGAGAGTGTTACAGTGAGGGGTGTGGGGTATATCAGAGAGTGTTACAGTGAGGGGTGTGGGGTATATCAGAGAGTGTGACAGTGAGGGGTGTGGGTATATCAGAGAGTGTTACAGTGAGAGGGTGTGAGGTATATCAGAGAGTGTTACAGTGAGGGGTGTGGGGTATATCAGAGAGTGTTACAGTGAGGGGGTGTGGGGTATATCAGAGAGTGTTACAGTGAGGGGGTGTGGGGTATATCAGAGAGTGTTACAGTGGGGGGTGTGGGGTATATCAGAGTGTGTTACAGTGAGGGGGTGTGGGTATATCAGAGAGTGTTACAGTGGGGGGTGTGGGGTATATCAGAGAGTGTTACAGTGAGGGATGTGGGGTATATCAGAGAGTGTTACAGTGAGGGGTGTGGGGTATATCAGAGAGTGTTACAGTGAGGGGTGTGGGGTATATCAGAGAGTGTTACAGTGAGGGGTGTGTGGTATATCCGAGAGTGTTACAGTGAGGGGTGTGTGGTATATCCGAGAGTGTTACAGTGAGGGGTGTGGGGTATATCAGAGAGTGTTACAGTGGGGGGTGTGGGGTATGTCAGAGAGTGTGACAGTGAGGGGTGTGGGGTATATCAGAGAGTGTTACAGTGAGGGGTGTGGGGTATATCAGAGAGGGCTACAGTGAGGGGGTGTGGGTATATCAGAGAGTGTTACAGTGGGGGGTGTGGAGTATAACAGAGAGTGTTACAGTGAGGGGTGTGGGGTATATCAGAGAGTGTTACAGTGAGGGGGTGTGGGGATATCAGAGAGTGTTACAGTGAGGGGTGTGGGGTATATCAGAGAGTGTTACAGTGAGGGGTTGTGGAGTATAACAGAGAGTGTTACAGTGAGGGGTGTGGGGTATATCAGAGAGTGTTACAGTGAGGGGTGTGGGGTATATCAGAGAGTGTTACAGTGAGGGGTGTGTGGTATATCCGAGAGTGTTACAGTGAGGGGTGTGTGGTATATCCGAGAGTGTTACAGTGAGGGGTGTGGGGTATATCAGAGAGTGTTACAGTGGGGGGTGTGGGGTATGTCAGAGAGTGTGACAGTGAGGGGTGTGGGGTATATCAGAGAGTGTTACAGTGAGGGGTGTGGGGTATATCAGAGAGGGTTACAGTGAGGGGGTGTGGGTATATCAGAGAGTGTTACAGTGGGGGGTGTGGAGTATAACAGAGAGTGTTACAGTGAGGGGTGTGGGGTATATCAGAGAGTGTTACAGTGAGGGGGTGTGGGGATATCAGAGAGTGTTACAGTGAGGGGTGTGGGGTATATCAGAGAGTGTTACAGTGAGGGGTTGTGGAGTATAACAGAGAGTGTTACAGTGAGGGGTGTGGGGATATCAGAGAGTGTTACAGTGAGGGGTGTGGGGTATATCAGAGAGTGTTACAGTGAGGGGTGTGTGGTATATCCGAGAGTGTTACAGTGAGGGGTGTGGGGTATATCAGAGAGTGTTACAATGGGGGGTGTGGGGTATATCAGAGAGTGTTACAGTGAGGGATGTGGGGTATATCAGAGAGTGTGACAGTGAGGGGTGTGGGGTATATCAGAGAGTGTTACAGTGAGGGGTGTGGGGTATATCAGAGAGTGTTACAGTGAGGGGGTGTGGGTATATCAGAGAGTGTTACAGTGGGGGGTGTGGAGTATAACAGAGAGTGTTTCAGTGAGGGGTGTGAGGTATATCAGAGAGTGTTACAGTGAGGGGGTGTGGGTATGTCAGAGAGTGTTGCAGTGATGGGTGTGGGGTATATCAGAGTGTTACAGTGAGTGGTGTGGGGTATATCAGAGAGTGTTACAGTGAGGGGTTGTGGATTATAACAGAGAGTGTTACAGTGAGGGGTGTGGGGTATATCAGAGTGTTACAGTGGGGGGTGTGGAGTATATCAGAGAGTTTTACAGTGAGGGGGTGTGGAGTATATCAGAGAGTTTTACAGTGAGGGGGTGTAGAGTATATCAGAGAGTGTTACAGTGAGGGGTGTGGGGTATATCAGAGAGTGTTACAGTGAGGGGGTGTGGGGATATCAGAGAGTGTTACAGTGAGGGGTGTGGGGTATATCAGAGAGTGTTACAGTGAGGGGTTGTGGAGTATAACAGAGAGTGTTACAGTGAGGGGTGTGGGGTATATCAGAGAGTGTTACAGTGAGGGGTGTGTGGTATATCCGAGAGTGTTACAGTGAGGGGTGTGGGGTATATCAGAGAGTGTTACAGTGGGGGGTGTGGGGTGTATCAGAGAGTGTTACAGTGAGGGATGTGGGGTATATCAGAGAGTGTTACAGTGAGGGGTGTGGGGTATATCAGAGAGTGTTACAGTGAGGGGTGTGTGGTATATCCGAGAGTGTTACAGTGAGGGGTGTGGGGTATATCAGAGAGTGTTACAGTGAGGGGTGTGGAGTATAACAGAGAGTGTTTCAGTGAGCGGTGTGGGGTATATCAGAGAGTGTTACAGTGAGAGGGTGTGGGTATATCCGAGAGTGTTACAGTGAGGGGTGTGGAGTATAACAGAGAGTGTTTCAGTGAGGGGTGTGGGGTATATCAGAGAGTGTTACAGTGAGGGGGTGTGGGTATATCAGAGAGTGTTACAGTGAGGGGTGTGGGGTATATCAAAGTGTTACAGTGAGGGGTGTGGGGTATATCAGAGTGTTACAGTGAGGGGTGTGGGGTATATCATAGTGATGCAGTGAGGGGTGTGGGGTATATCAGAGAGTGTTACAGTGAGGGGTGTGGGGTATATCAGAGAGTGTTACAGTGAGGGGTGTGGGGTATATCAGAGAGTGTTACAGTGAAGGGTGTGGGTATATCCGAGAGTGTTACAGTGAGGGGTGTGGAGTATAACAGAGAGTGTTTCAGTGAGGGGTGTGGGGTATATCAGAGAGTGTTACAGTGAGGGGGTGTGGGTATATCCGAGAGTGTTACAGTGAGGGGTGTGGAGTATAACAGAGAGTGTTTCAGTGAGGGGTGTGGGGTATATCAGAGAGTGTTACAGTGAAGGGGTGTGGGTATATCAGAGAGTGTTACAGTGAGGGGTGTGGGGTATATCAGAGTGTTACAGTGAGGGGTGTGGGGTATATCAGAGTGTTACAGTGAGGGGTGTGGGGTATATCATAGTGATGCAGTGAGGGGTGTGGGGTATATCAGAGTGTTACAGTGAGGGGAGTGGGGTATATCCGAGTGTTACAATGGGGGGTGTGGGGTATATCAGAGAGTTTTACAGTGAGGGGGTGTGGAGTATATCAGAGAGTGTTACAGTGAGGGGTTGTGGATTATAACAGAGAGTGTTACAGTGAGGGGTGTGGGGTATATCAGAGTGTTACAGTGGGGGGTGTGGAGTATATCAGAGAGTTTTACAGTGAGGGGGTGTGGAGTATATCAGAGAGTGTTACAGTGAGGGGGTGTGGAGTATATCAGAGAGTTTTACAGTGAGGGGGTGTGGAGTATATCAGAGAGTTTTACAGTGAGGGGGTGTGGAGTATATCAGAGAGTTTTACAGTGAGGGGGTGTGGAGTATATCAGAGAGTTTTACAGTGAGGGGGTGTGGAGTATATCAGAGAGTGTTACAGTGAGGGGGTGTGGAGTATATCAGAGAGTTTTACAGTGAGGGGGTGTGGAGTATATCAGAGAGTTTTACAGTGAGGGGGTGTGGAGTATATCAGAGAGTGTTACAGTGAGGGGGTGTGGAGTATATCAGAGAGTGTTACAGTGAGGGGGTGTGGAGTATATCAGAGAGTGTTACAGTGAGGGGGTGTGGAGTATATCAGAGAGTGTTACAGTGAGGGGGTGTGGAGTATATCAGAGAGTGTTACAATGTAGTCTGAACTCAGTGATGGAATTCTGGTTGGAGTTTCTCCTGTCTATCGCTGATGAAGTGTTGCCTTCTCACAGAGACAAATCCGTTCTGATCTTTGCTTCGATTCCAGTTGCATATTCATGTTGAATTTGCAGAGTTTTATCTGTGTTGTGTAAATGGGTTGACAGTGGGAGCAAACCTTCTCAGGGGCATCAAATAACATGCAAAGCAAACCGAACCCTCATTGAGACAGCTGCCCACACATGGACAAAGTTTACTCTTTCGCTGGCCTCCTACTTATTAATCTGACATTGATCATCTGCTGCAGACAGACAACTAAACGAGGGCGGAGTTAACCCCTTCACTGCCCCAGTATGTCTACTTTCAGTCTCCCTTAGATTGGACTATCGCACCAATAACAGGCGGCACGGTGGCACAGGGGTTAACACTGCTGCCCCACAGTGCCGGGTACCCAGGTTCGATTCCTGGTTTGGGTCACTGTTTGTGTGGTGTCTGTATGTTATCCCTGCGTGGGTTTCCTCCGGGTGCTCTAGTTTCCTCTCACATTCTGAAAGGCGTTCTGGTTAGGCGCATTGACCCAAACAGGCGCTGGACTGTGGTGATTTTCACAGTAATTTCATTGCAATGTTAAAGTAAGCCTTACTTGTGACTAATGAATAAACTTTTATCCGGCACCCAGAACAAATTAAGGGCGCAATTTTCCCGTCCCGCCCACCATGGGAATCGTAGCGGGCGGGGGCGGACCATGCAAATGTCCGTTGACCTCGGACAGAAATTTCCGGACTTGGGGCAAGCGTGGCTGGAATATCCCGCCCTGCGTGTTTCTCTCAGGACCATTTTCAGACAAAATTTGACAAATTAAAAATTGGCGGCTCATGCTGCAGCTGTACAGAACCTTAGTTAGGCCTCATTTAGAATATTGTGTACAATTTCTGGTCACCACACTACCAGAAGGATGTGGATGCTTTGGAGAGGGTACAGAAGAGGTTTACCAGGATGTTGCCTGGTCTGGAGGGGATTAGCTCGGAGAGGTTGGATAAACTCGGTTTGTTCTCACTGGAATGACTGATGTTGAAGGGTGACCTGATAGAGGTTTACAAGACTGTGAGGGGCATGGACAGAGTGGATAGTCAGATGCTCTTTCCTGGGGTAGAAACGTCAAGTACTCGGGGACATAGGGTTAAGGTGCGTGTGGAAAAGTTTAGAGGAGATGAGTGAGGCAAGTTTTTTTACACAGAGGGTGGTGGATGTCTGGAACGCGCTGCCCGGGGAGGGGGTGGGAGCGGGTACGATAGCGGCATTTAAGGAGCAACTAGACGAATACATGAATAGGATGGGAATGGAAGGATATGGACTCTAAGCGCATAAGGTTCTAGTTTAGGCAGGCATCATGATCGGTGCAGGCTTGGAGGGCCGAAGGGCCTGTTCCTGTGCTGGACTGTTCTTAATCCTTTGTTCTTTGTTCATTGTTGACACAGGGACCCATACGGAGATTTGATGACAGTTCACAGAATCATAGAATCGCAGAATTACTACGGCACAGGAGGAGGCCATTTGGCCCATCGTGTCTGTACCGGCTCCCCAAATGAGCATCAAGCCTTTTTGCCATCCCCCTGTCTTACACCATCTCCGCCCCCCCGCCCCTCCCCCTGTCCAAACCCACCTCCCCCCCCCGCCCCCACTGCACAGTTTCTGGATGGCTGGAATCTAGGTCAAAGCGGAAAGTTTTAAGAAGTGTCTTCAAGTGAGACGGGGCGGAGAGGTTTAAGGGAGAGGATTTGGAGCTTTGGGTCAAGGCTGCTGAGATCATGGACCCCAGTGTGACCCGCTAAATCCAGGAAGAGGCCGGAATTCAATGAAGGCAGACATGAGGGTTGTGTGGGTTGCGGGGGGGGAGAGGGTTGGGGGGGGATGCGTGATGGAGGAACAGGATTTGACATAAGCTGGAACAGGGAGAACAGAGTTTTTAAAATAGTTTATTTATTACTGCCACAAGTCGGCTGACACTAACACCGCAATGAAGTTACTGTGAAATTCCCCTAGTCGCCACACTCCGGGGTCTGTTTGGGCCAATGCACCCTAACCAGCACGCCTTTCAGACTGTGAGAGGAAACCGGAGCACCCGGAGGAAACCCACGCAGATACGGGGAGAATGTGCAGACCCCGCACAGACAGTGACCCAAGCCGGGAATTGAACCCGGGTCTCTGGCGCTGTGAGGCAGCAGTACTAACCACTGTGGTGCCGTGGGGCCCACCTTTTGAATGACCCTAGGGTTGCGGAGGGGGCGAATGTGAAAGGGAAGCCGGGAATGGGGTTGGAACGATCAAGTCCAGAGGTGACAATGGTATGGACGAAGCCTCCTGCAGTAGATGAGCTAAGGGTGATGCGTGGAGTTGGGAGGAAGGAAGATCCCAGGAGTGACCAACTTGGTTTGTGACAACTGGATCGGTTTCTAAAGGGAAGTGATTGTGTCTTCCATGTCCAACTGGCCTTTTGCACTTTATCCCTCATTTGAACCAGACATGTCACCCAGATTGGCTGGACATTCGGGGAATGGGGGCGGGAGACGGGGGAGGAGGGGGTGAGGGGGGTGGTAGTAGGGGAGGATGGGGGGTATGTTGAGAGTTTGGTGGGAACATTTCTGTGACATTGGAATTTGAGTGGTGGATGTACGGAGAGTGGCCCATTATAATTGCCGGGGAGGTACGATGGCACACTGGTTAGCACTGCTGTCTTACAATGCCAGGGACCTGAGTTCGATTCCAGCCTCGGGTGATTGTCTGTGTGGAATCTGCACATCCTCCTTGTGTCTCTGTGGGTTTCCTCCGGGTGCTCCGGTTTCCTCCTACACTCCGAAGATGTGTAGGTCAGGTGGATTGGCCGTGCTAAATTGCCCCTTAGTGTCCAAAGATGTACAGGTTAGGTAGATTGGCCATGCTAAATTGCCTCTTAGTGTCCAAAGATGTGTAGGTTAGGTAGATTGGCCATGCTAAATTGCCTCTTAGTGTCCAAAGATGTGTAGGTTAGGTAGATTGGCCATGCTAAATTGCCTCTTAGTGTCCAAAGATGTGTAGGTTAGGTAGATTGGCCATGCTAAATTGCCTCTTAGTGTCCAAAGATGTGTAGGTTAGGTAGATTGGCCATGCTAAATTGCCCTTTAGTGTCCAAAGATGTGCAGAAAAGATGTGCAAACGAACAGAAAACAAAGAACAGTACAGCACAGGAACAGGCCCTTCGGCCCTCCAAGCCTGCGCCGATCATGATGCCTGCCTAAACTAAACCGTATGCACTTACAGAGTCCGTATCCTTCCATTCCCATCCTATTCAGGAGACGAAGGAAATTCGGCATATCCACTACGACTCTCACCAATTTTTACAGATACACCATAGAAAGATGTATCACAGCTTGGTATGGCTCCTGCTCTGCCCAAGGCTGCAAGAAATTACAAAGGGTCGTGAACGTAGCCCAGTCCATCACACAAACCAGACTCCCAACCATTGACTCCGTCTATGCTTCCCGCTGCCTCAGGAAAGCAGCCAGCATAAGCAAGGACTCCACGTACCCCGGACATTCTCTATTCACGTATTTGTCTAGTTGCCCCTTAAATGCCGCTATCGTACCTGCTCCCACCCCCTCCCCGGGCAGCGCGTTCCAGACATTCACCACCCTCTGTGTAAAAACTTGCCTCGCTCATCTCCTCTAAACTTTTCCCCACGCACCTTAAACCTATGTCCCCGAGTACTTGACGTTTCTACCCTAGGAAAGAGCATCTGACTATCCACTCCTTTTTAAGTCTGTTAAAACAATGGAAAGCTTTGCAGATCTATAGCGCCTTTCACAGCCTCAGAATGTCCCAAACTGCTTTACAGCCAATCAAATCCTTTTGGCATCACTGTTGTAAAGTAGGAAGCACAGCAGCCAATGTCCGCACAAGTTCCCATAAACACCAATGTGAAAGTAGTCAGATAATCTGTCTTTGTGGTGTTGATTGAGGGAAAAATATTGCCTTGGGCACCAACGCCTCTACTTTCTCAGGAGACTAAGGAAATTCGACATGTCCGCTACGACTCTCAGCGATTTTTACAGAAGCACCATAGAAAGCATCCTTCCCGGATGTATCACAGCTTGGTATGGCTCCTGCTCTGACTAAGAATGCAAGACACTACGAAGGGTCGTGAACGAAGCCTGGTCCATCACGCAAACCAGCCTCCCACCCATTAACTCCAACACGGGGGAGAACATGCAAATTCTGCATTGACAGTGACCCGAGACTGGAATTGAACCCGCGTCCCTGGAGCTGTGAGGCAGCAATGCTAACGAATGTGCCATCATGCCACTCAAGAGATTCAGGTTTCTAGGTGTCCGGATCACCAACAACCTGCCCTGGTCCCACCACACTGATGCTATAGTTAAGAAAGCCCACCAACGCCTTTACGTTCTCAGAAGACTAAGGAAATTTGGCATGTCAGCTATGACTCTCGCCAACTTTTACAGATGCACCATAGAAAGCATCGTTTCCGGTTGTATCACAGCTTGGTATGGCTCCTGCTCTGCCCAAGACCGCAAGGAACTACAAAGAGTTGCGAATGTAGCCCAATCCATCACGCAAACCAGCCTCCCATCCACTGACTCCGTCTACACTTCCCGCTGCCTCAGGAAAGCAGCCAGCATTATCAAGGACCCCATGTACCCTGGACATTCTCTCTTCCACCTTCTTCCATCGGGAATAAAGTCAGAGATCACGTACCAACCGACTCAAGAAGAGCTTCTTCACAGCCAGCGATGTACTGCTGAAACATGAGGCCCAATTTTCACACAGTGAGAACCCACGGATAGTGTGTTGATAACATTGGTTGAGGATTAAATATTGGCACAATGATTTCCTGCCCTTCTTCAGGGTAAGTCCTGTGGGACCTTTTACATTCATTTGGAGGAGACAGATGGGGCCTGGGTTAAAACTTCATTCTAATGATAGCATCGTCACCAGTGCAGCGTTCCTCCAGCACTGCACTGGTGCATCAATCTGGGCTCTTGTTTGAACTCGGGGCGTGGGGTGGGACTTGAACCCACAGCTTTATAGCTCAGAGGTGAGAGAGATACCAACTTGCCGCTGCCGACACTCAGCAGCTCCGAAACCAAGTCTTCTAAATTTGCTACTTAACACTGACGGCTTGAGATTGCTTGAACGTAAGCAACGTTTGTGGAAAGAATAAGACATAAAGAGAGGGGGAGGAAAAGAGAGTGAGAAGGAAGCAGAGAATGGTGGACAAAAAAGTAAGGGAATGGCACAAAGATAAGTGCGACAGTAAGTTGCAATGAGGAAGTAAGAACCTTACAAATGGATATGGATAGGTTAGGAGAGTGGGCCAAAATGTGGCAGATGGAGTTTAACGTGGATAAGTGTGAGGTCATGCATTTTGGTCGGAAAAGTGGGAAGGCGACTTAAATGGGGAGAGATTTCGGGGTGCTCCAGTGCAGAGGGATCTGGATGTCCTCGTTCATGAGTCACAGAAAACCAGCATGCGGGTACAACAGATAATAAAGAAAGAGAATGGAATGTTGGCATTTATAGCGAAAGGAATAGAATATAAAGGTAAGGAAGTATTGTTGCAACTACACAGGGCATTGGTGAGGCCGCACCTGGAGTATTGTGCACAGTTTTCGTCCCCTTATTTGAGGAAAGATGCAGTGGCATTGGAGGCAGTTCAGAGGAGGTTCACTAGACTGATTCCAGAGATGAGGGGTTTGTCGTATGAAGAGAGATTGAACAGTTCAGGCCGATATTCTCTGGAATTTAGAAGAATGAGGGGAGATCAAATTGAGATATACAGGATGATAAAATGTATGGATAAAGTAGACGTGGAGCGGATGCTTCCTCTTGTGGGGCATTCTAGGGCGAGAGTCTTAGGACAAGGGGGAGGAAATTTAAAACAGAGTTGAGGAGAAGCTACTTCTCCCAAAGGGTTGTGAATTTGTGGAATTCGCTACCCCAAAGTGCGGTGGGTGCTGGGACAGTGAGTAAATTTAAGGAGGAGTTAGACAGATTTTTAATGGGTTGAAGGGTTATGGGGAGAAGGCAGGAAAATGGGGATGAGGAGCATATCAGCCATGATCGAATGGCGGAGCAGACTCGATGAGCCGAATGGCCCAATTCTGCTCCTATGTCTTACGAACTTATGGCCTTATGAATAGAGAAAGAAGATAGATAAAGGGAGAGATAGAAGGAAAGAGGAGAAAAGTGTTCCTCTTTGAATATTCTTCTCTCTTGCTCAGGGGCAGTGGTCAGTCACACTTTACACTGTTGCTCATGTTCGGTTTTGCTGCCAATGCAGGAAATGGGGCTGGGGCCTTTTGCGGTTTGTACGATTCAGGGACACAGTGTCCTGGGCCTGCTCGAGACATCGGCAACAACAAAGAGGCAGTGTTGTTCCCCAGTGCTGCCATCCAGACCTCCAAAGTCTGTATTTTTAACTACGTAACAATGAGACTAGCTGAAACCAGCCGAAAAGAGTCAGACTTTCATTGTGAGGATCTGACACAAGTGCTGAGGCTCTTTCCTGTGCTGCTTCCTGACTCTGAGTCTGTTTGCAGGACTGCATCAATTGGAGAGAGTGCTCAGTCCACGGGAGGAGAGTTTCCCCTTCAGTCCCAAGACCCCAAAGCTAATGGTCCTTCCCTGCCCTGACTCACGAATCTGTGTGTGGTCTGGACAATTGAGGTCAGTCTGAGGAGGCCCCGTGTCTGACCTCTGTTGAGTGCAACAGACGCCAGGTCTGCCCCACCTTGGCACGGTGAGGAGGTTTTATTCCAACCTGGATCTCCTGTTGTTCTCTCAGACGCAGAGTACAGCTCCCTCTGTGTGGATTCTGCACGTTCTCCCCATGTCTGTGTGGGTTTCCTCCGGGTGCTCCAGTTTCCTCTCACAGTCCAAAGATGTGCGGGTTAGGTGGATTGGCCACGCTAAATTGTCCCTTAGTGTCCAAAGATGTGTAGGCTAGGTGGATTGGCCATGCTAAATTGCCCCTTAGTGTCCAAAGATGTGCAGGTTAGGTGGATTGGCCACGCTAAATTGTCCCTTAGTGTCCAAAGATGTGCAGGTTAGGTGGATTGGCCATGCTAAATTGCCCCTTAGTGTCCAAAGATGCGTGGGTTAGGTGGATTGGCCATGCTAAATTGTCCCCTAGTGTCCAAAGATGTGCAGGTTAGGTCGATTGGCCATGGGAAAGTGTCCCTTAGTGTCCCAATATTGTGGGACATAGTGTAGATTAGGCAGATTAACATAGAGTTAAAGGGATAGGGAGGATTAGGCCTGAGATAATGAATTATGGTGATACACCTCCATGCCAGGAAGGAGGAGACTTGGAGATGCTGGTGTTCCCAGGATCTGGCTATCCCTAGATAAAAGCAAAACACTGCGGATGCTGGAATCTGAAACAAAAACAGAAAATGCTGGAAAATTTCAGCAGGTCTGACAGCATCTGTGGGGAGAGAATAGAACCAATGTTTCAAGTCTAGATGACCCTTCGTCAGAGTTGTAGTGGAGCGAGAGAAAGCGGGAGTGGGCAAGATACCAGCTCTGAAGAAGGGTCATCTAGACTCAAAACGTTGGCTCTATCTTCTCCCCACAGATGCTGTCAGACCTGCTGAGATTTTCCAGCATGTTCTGTTTTTGTATCTGGCTACTCTTGTCCTGCTCATTGGTAGAACCCCCAGGGCTGGAAGGCTCTGTTGCATTCCAATCTGAGGGCATTAATTAATTGAGCTACTGAAGGAGATATCGGAATAGCTGACCCCAAACATTCTCGAACAGGATATCCTATAGTAGAGGAAAGGGGTAGAGAGTCAGAGAGTTTTTCTGAGTGAATCCCTGAGCTTGGTGCCCTGGGTGGTTGAAGGGAGTGCACAAGATACCAGAAGCATGTGGAGTGCAGATACCCCGGAGGGTTCCAGGGCTGGAGGAAGTGATGGATCGGATGTGAAAACAAAAGTGAGGATGGTAAAATGGCGGCATTGTCAGCTGGGGAGTATGTTCAGGTCAGTTAACCCAGGGGTGATGGTTGAGTGAGACCTGGTGCGAGTTAAGATACGGACAACAGGGGGAACTCAGGTTTCTGTGGGGTGGGAGATGAGCGGACAGCCAGGGACGGCATTGGAATAGTGAAGCCGAGACATGGCAAAGGAATGGGTGAGGGGTTCAGCGGCAGATGAGTTGAGACAAGGGACAGAGTTGGTCAAAGTTGCAAAGGTGGAAGTTGGCATATTACAACCTTCTGGACCCAAAATTGAATTTTAGACTGTGAACATTCTCCTCCATCTTGACCCCTTTTTTGTTTGTTCTTTCCTTTGGTTTGCCCCAATGTAAACACCCCAGCCCTCCCCCACAGGGCCATCTGTTACTTGTTCTTTGCTTTGTTCCCACTGAGCACTGATCTTTGTTCTATTAACACATTCTGCTTTCTCACCTTTATACTGCTATCAGCACCTTCTTTAGTCCTGAATGCCGCCATTAACACTCCCTTTGCCTTGTGTCCATGACATCTTTGTCAATCTCTCCTTAACTCTGATAAATGGATAGCGATAGTTTAGGAGGGTGGGCCAAAATGTGGCAGATGGAGTTTAACGTGGATAAGTGTGAGGTCATGTATTTTGGTTGGAAAAATGGGAAGGGACTTATTATCTAAATGGGGAGAGATTTCGGGGTGCTCCGGTCAGAGGGATCTGGATGTCCTCGTTCATGAGTCACAGAAAACTAGCGTGCAGGTACAGCAGATAATAAAGAAAGCGAATGGAATGATGGCATTTATAGCGAAAGGAATAGAATATACAGGTAAGGAAGTATTGTTGCAACTATACAAGGCACTGGTGAGGCCGCACCTGGAGTACTGTGCACCGTGTTGGGCCCTGTATTTGGGGAAAGATGTAGTGGCATTGGAGGCAGTTCAGAGGAAGTTCACTAGATTGATTCCAGAGATGAGGGGTTTGTCGTATGAAGAGAGATTGAACAGTTTAGGCCGATTCTCTCTGGAATTTAGAAGAATGAAGGGGGATCAAATTGAGGTCTACAAGATGATAAAAGGTATGGATAAAGTAGACATGGAACGATGCTTCCTCTTGTGGGACATTCTAGGACGATGGGTCATAGGATAAGGGGGAGGAAATTTAAAACAGAGTTGACCTATCCCTGACCTATTCAGCCGCAACCCTTCCACCGCCCCCACCCCCTGTCCATAATCAATCACACTTATATCCCTCTTTATTTCTGAAGAGTCGTATAGACTTAACATTTTAACTCTGTCTCCCTCTCCACGGGTGCTGAGATTTTCCAGCGTTTCCTGTTTTTCTTTCAGATTCACCAGGATGCTGCCTGGGCTGGAGTTTTCTCAGCTGTGAAGAGAGGCTGGTTAGGCTGGGGTTGTTTTCCTTCGAGCAGAGAAGGCCGAGGGGGGACTTGATCGAGGTGTACAAAATTATGAGGGACATGGATAGGGCAGATTGGGAGGAACATTTCCCCTTAGCAGAGGGGTCAATAATGAGGGGGTCAGGGGTGGGGGGGGGGGGGGGGGGCAGAGATTTAAGGTAAGGGGCAGGAGATTTAGAGGGGATTTGAGGAAAAACTTTTTCACCCAGAGGGCGGTGGGAATCTGGAACTCACTGTGTGAAAGGGTGGTGGAGGCGGAAACCCTCACAACATTGAAGAAGCTTTTAGATGAGCACTTGAAACGCTATAGCGTACAAGGCTACAGACCAAGTGTTGGAAAATGGGATTAGAACAGATAGGTGCTTGATGGATAGCACAGACACGGTGGGCTGAAGGGTCTATTTCTGTACCGTAAAAATTATATTCCCATCTTCAGTACTAACCACTGTGCTCCGGTTTCCTCCCACAGTCTGAAAGACGTGCTGGTTAGGGTGCATTGGCCGTGCTAAATTCTCCCTCAGTGTACCCGAACAGGCGCCGGAGTGTGGCCACTAGGGGATTTTCACAGTAGCTTCATTGCAGTGTTAATGTAAGCCGACTTGTAACACCAATAACTAAACAAATCTATTTATAATTATAGAAGTTGCCACACTTGGTAATGGGGTTGATCCATATTTGGAAACATTTTGTTGGGAGCTCATTTTGATGTCACATAGATTTACAAAGAATGGTCAGACACAGCCCGGGCATTTGCCAGAGTTGGAGTCATAGAGAATCATAGAATCCTACAGTGCAGAAGGAGGCCATTCGGCCCATCGGGTCTGCACGGACCACAATCACACCCAGGCCCTATCCCCATAACCCCATGCGTTTCCCCTAGCTAGTCCCCCTGACACTAAGGGGCAATTTAGCACGGCCAATCAACCCAACCTACACATCTGTGGGAGGAGACCGGAGCACCCGGAGGAAACCCACGCAGACACGGGGAGAACGTGCAGACTCCACACAGACAGTGACCCAAGCCGGGAATCGAACCCGGGTCCCTGGCGCTGTGAGGCAGCAGTGCTAACCACCATGCTACTGTGCCGCCCGTAGTCATATAGGTTTACAGCATGGAAACAGGCCCTTCGGCCCAACCTGTCCATGCTGCACTTTTCTTACCACTTAAGCTAGTCCTAATTGCCTACATTTGGCCCATATCCCTCGATACCCATCGTACCCGTGTAACTGTCTAAATGCTTTTTAAAAGACAAAATTGTTCCCGCCTCTACCACTACCTCTGACAGCTTGTTCCAGACACTCACACCCTCTGGGTGAAAAAATCGCCCCTCTGGACCCTTTTGTATCTCTCCCCTCTCACCTTAAACCTATGCCCTCTAGTTTTAGACTCCCCTACCTTTGGGAAAAGATGTTGACTATCAAGCTGATAGCTCAGCAAATGGAATTAGGAGCTGGGACCAAGACTCTGGCTTCAGCCTTCCCAATACTAAGTGGGAGAAAATTTCTGCTCATCCGAAACTGACGGCTGGAGAAGCGGTCGGACAAATCAGGAATCTGGCTGGCTGGGGGAAAAGCTCTACGTGACTGTAATTACTCGAGTCTAATCAAAAACATCGTAAAAACTTGTTAACCAGACTAAACTACTCACTGGGTCAAAAACAACGCCACAAATCAGTCCCAGATGTCTCAACACTCAACATTTGCAGGTCGATGGTATATCAGTTAAATAAACTCCATCCCATTCGTAATATAGATGAAACAACACCATTTTTTCATGCATTTGTGGAATGTGGGCATCGCTGGCTAGGCCAGCATTTATTGCCCCTCCCTAAGTGCCCCTTGAGAAGGTGGTGGTGAGCCACCTTCTTGAACCCACTGCCGTCCCCGTGGTGTAGGTACACCCACAGTGCTGTTAGGCATGGAATTCCAGGATTTCCAGCGACACTGAAGGAATGGCCGATATATTTCACCATGGGGCGGCACGGTGGCACAGTGGTTAGCACTGCTGCCTCACAGCGCCAGGGACCCGGGTTCGATTCCCGGCTCGGGTCACTGTCTGTGTGGAGTCTGCACGTTCTCCCCGTGTCTGTGTGGGTTTCCTCCGGGTGCTCCGGTTTCCTCCCACAGTCCAAAGATGTGCGGGTTAGGTGGATTAGCCGTGCTAAATTGCCTCTTAGTGTCAAGGGGATTAGCAGGGTAAGTGCATGGGGTTATGGGGATCGGGCCTGGGTGGGATTGTGGGCAGTGCAGACTCGATGGGCCGAATGGCCTCCTTCTGCACTGCAGAGATTCTATAATTCTATGACTTTATTGAATGCAATAACAAGAATATTCATTTTTCTGACAGTAAAATAATCCTTCTGCGCATCTAGGATTTATTTTCACATTCTGATGAAAAGTTTACTTAACATCTTAACTCTGTTTCTCTCCGACCCAATCCACTGAAGTTTTCCAGCCATTTTGTTTTTATGCTATATATACTGACTCATGTGAAAACATCACCACCAAGGAGTTCCCCTCCAAGCCATTTGCCACGCTGACTTAAAGGTTAAAGTTCATTTATTTATTAGTGTCACATGTAGGGTTACATTAACACTGCAATGAAGTCACTGTGAAAATCCCCCAGTCACCACATTCTAAGCCCCACGCATTTACCCTGTTAGTCCCCTGACACTAAGGGGCAATTTTAGCAAGGACAATCCACCTAACCCGCACACCTTTGGACTGTGGGAGGAAACCGGAGCACCCGGAGGAAACCCATGCAGACACGGGGAGAACATGCAAACTCCACACAGACAGTGACCCAAAGCCAGAATTGAACCCGTCAGGGGAGTAATGGAAATCCGCGGCGGAAGGTTCCGGGTTCAAGTTCCACTCCAGAGTCAGGAGCTCAATCTCTTGACAGTAGCGCAGCACCGAGGAAGTGCTGCACTGTTGGGAACGCTGCCTTTTAGATGAGATGTTAAACCGTCTGTCATCTCAGGCAGTGTAAAGGACTCTATGGATCTATTCGAAGAAGAGGCGGGGGGAGCGTGTGTTTTGCCGGAAGAATAGTTTCCTTCGCTGGAAGGGGATGGGTGGGGGGAGAGAGAGTGGGTCGAGACCCGGAGGATACAGTGACATGAGTGGGGGAGGGGTGTGGAAGGGGGTGTGTGTCCAGAACCGGGAGTCTGAGAATAAGGTGGAAGCCACGGCACGGTGACACAGTGGTTAGCTCTGCTGCCTCACAGCGCCAGGGACCCGGGTTAGCTCTGCTGCCTCACAGCGCCAGGGACCCGGGTTAGCTCTGCTGCCTCACAGCGCCAGGGACCCGGGTTAGCTCTGCTGCCTCACAGCGCCAGGGACCCGGGTTAGCTCTGCTGCCTCACAGCGCCAGGGACCCGGGTTAGCTCTGCTGCCTCACAGCGCCAGGGACCCGGGTTAGCACTGCTGCCTCACAGCGCCAGGGACCCGGGTTAGCTCTGCTGCCTCACAGCGCCAGGGACCCGGGTTAGCTCTGCTGCCTCACAGCGCCAGGGACCCGGGTTAGCTCTGCTGCCTCACAGCGCCAGGGACCCGGGTTAGCTCTGCTGCCTCACAGCGCCAGGGACCCGGGTTAGCTCTGCTGCCTCACAGCGCCAGGGACCCGGGTTAGCTCTGCTGCCTCACAGCGCCAGGGACCCGGGTTAGCTCTGCTGCCTCACAGCGCCAGGGACCCGGGTTAGCTCTGCTGCCTCACAGCGCCAGGGACCCGGGTTAGCACTGCTGCCTCACAGCGCCAGGGACCCGGGTTAGCTCTGCTGCCTCACAGCGCCAGGGACCCGGGTTAGCTCTGCTGCCTCACAGCGCCAGGGACCCGGGTTAGCTCTGCTGCCTCACAGCGCCAGGGACCCGGGTTAGCTCTGCTGCCTCACAGCGCCAGGGACCCGGGTTAGCTCTGCTGCCTCACAGCGCCAGGGACCCGGGTTAGCTCTGCTGCCTCACAGCGTCAGGGACCCGGGTTAGCACTGCTGCCTCACAGCGTCAGGGACCCGGGTTAGCTCTGCTGCCTCACAGCGTCAGGGACCCGGGTTAGCACTGCTGCCTCACAGCGCCAGGGACCCGGGTTAGCACTGCTGCCTCACAGCGCCAGGGACCCGGGTTAGCACTGCTGCCTCACAGCGCCAGGGACCCGGGTTAGCTCTGCTGCCTCACAGCGCCAGGGACCCGGGTTAGCTCTGCTGCCTCACAGCGTCAGGGACCCGAGTTAGCACTGCTGCCTCACAGCGTCAGGGACCCGGGTTAGCTCTGCTGCCTCACAGCGCCAGGGACCCGGGTTAGCTCTGCTGCCTCACAGCGTCAGGGACCCGGGTTAGCACTGCTGCCTCACAGCGCCAGGGACCCGGGTTAGCACTGCTGCCTCACAGCGCCAGGGACCCGGGTTAGCACTGCTGCCTCACAGCGCCAGGGACCCGGGTTAGCTCTGCTGCCTCACAGCGCCAGGGACCCGGGTTAGCACTGCTGCCTCACAGCGCCAGGGACCCGGGTTAGCACTGCTGCCTCACAGCGCCAGGGACCCGGGTTCGCACTGCTGCCTCACAGCGCCAGGGACCCGGGTTAGCACTGCTGCCTCACAGCGCCAGGGACCCGGGTTAGCACTGCTGCCTCACAGCGCCAGGGACCCGGGTTCAATTCCCGGCTTGGGTCACTGTCTGTGTGGAGTCTGCACGTTCTCCCCGTGTCTGCGTGGGTTTCCTCCGGGTGCTCCGGTTTCCTCCCACACTCCAAAGATGTGTGGGTTAGGTGGTTTGGCCATGCAAAATTGCCCCTTAATGTCAGAGGGACTAGCCGGGTGCACATGCATAACGTTATGGGGATAGCACGGGATTGTGGTTGGTGCAGACTCGATGGGCCGAATGGCCTCTTTCTGCACGGTAGGGATTCTATGATTCTAAATGAGATAGAATTTCTTCACTCAGGTGATGGAGGATCTTTTGGAATTTGCTGTCCCAGAGGCTTATGGGGAGGGAGGATGGGACGGGGGGACAGGGGAGGGGTCAGTTATTGACCATGCCCAAGATTGGGTTTGTTAGATTCCTACAGGTTGAAAGCACCGTGGGAACCTGCAGGAAGATGTTCGGAACTGGAAGATCAGCCTTGCACTGAATGGCAGAAGCACTCTCAAAGGACCGAATGTCCTCCCCGGTCCTATTTTCTAGGCTCGTGCACATTCCCTGGTGTCCAGGTCAGTATTGAACCTGCAGCTGCAACAAAATGACCCCCGCCTATCTTTTATTTTGTGCTTGTAATGTGCAGGTGGCCAGGATTAGTCAATGCCAAGTTTCTACTGCTGGAAAGTGTATCTATAATCACCTGTCAATTCAACATATTGACTTGCTGGAATAAAAAATGCTATCCTATAATCTGGTTTTGCATGATATTGACTTAAATTAATAAGATAACTGCAAATGCATTTGTATGTTGATTAAGGCAGGATCAGATCTGAGTCCTGGTTCGGGTCGAGCGAGGTCATAAGATCTCACCCGGGGAAGAAGGTGCAAACTTCGCCCAAGGCCGGAATCGAACCTGAGTCCCTGGCAGTACCAACCACCGTGCCTGCCTCTGTTTGGCCGCATCACACACCGGCTGGCTGGGACACTGGGACATGTGTGAGTGTGGCGAGTACCCTGTGTCAGAAAATCCAGGCGCCCCCCCCACAACCCCCCCTGCGGTTCCCTCTCGGGGAGGGGACGGGGAACTCACTCCCTGCACTGTACATGACCCCTATACTTGCTGACGCAGCCGCCAGGTGCAGGGTTAGGGAGAAGCTGACAGAGCTGCATTCTCAAACAAACACAGGCGCTGCAACACCACTTCTACTCTGACCTAGATCTAAACCGCAGCCCTGTACATTGCAAAACAAGCTGGTGTTTTCGGGTTCAACTGAGTAACTTAAAGCGAATCGCAGCGTACTGTGTGTGGGTTTTCCTCCTCCGTGGGAACCCATTTTAATCATTTACACTCTTCAGATCTTCCACAATTTTGCAAATCCTTTCACGTAATCTTTTTCCTGTCCACCAGGCTCAATTCCTTATCATTTGTTTTCGGGCCTTGCTGGCTAGGCCCAGCATTCATTGCCCAAATTGAGAAGGTGGTGGTGGGTGAGCCGCCATCTTGAACCCGCTGCAGTCCCTGCGGTGTAGGTACACCCACAGTGCTGTTAGGGAGGGAGCTCCAGGATTTTGACCCCAGCGACAGTGAAGGAACGGCTGATACGATGGTGCGTCAGGGACAAGAGGAACTACTAACTCACCGAGCCATTGGCTGTCACCAGCGGCCTCCCAGGGCCAAATTTGTCATAAAGAAAAGTTTATTTATTAGTGTCATGGGTCGGCTTACGTTAACACTGCAATGAAGTTACTGTGAAAATCCCCTAGTCACCACGCTCCTGCGCCTGTTCGGGGTACACTGAGGGAGAAGTTTTCATGGCCGATGCACCCTAACCAGCACGTCTTTCCGACTGTGGGAGGAAGCCGGAGCACCCGGAGGAAACCCACGCAGACACGGGGAGAACGTGCAGACTCCACACAGACAATGACCCAAGCCGGGAATTGAACCTGGATCCCTGGCGCTGTGAGGCAGTAGTGCTAACCCACTGTGCCACCCAATATTATCCTGGTTAACGGGTGTGGTGACAGACTTGCTCCTTGCTCATCAGCCCAATAGACCATTAATTATTCCTTTAAATATGGCGGATGGGTTACCCGATTTTGACACCCGCCCACCAGCAGGGATCAGTCTGTTGGAGGGGGCGGGAAGTCGGGGGGGGGGGTTGGGGAGGGGAGGGGGTGGGCGTTGGAAAGATGGTTGTCCAGCCACCCCGGAATACTTTGCATTCCTCCCCCACTGAAAACAAGCCCATCGCGGGGATCGGTGGGAGGGAGGGTGGGGGTGGGGGGTGCAGAGGGAAAGGGCGGGGTGGGGCAGGGGATGATGGTGGGTGACCAGCCCAAGGTCCCAATCGTACCTTACATCATCCCCTATCTTGCACTTACGGAGCGGGGGGAATTACGCCCGTGTTCTGTGAGGATTCGGATGAGGGACTTCCACTCCCTTCCAGGGAGGTCGGGTACGGGGGGGGGGCGGAGGGGAGGGGACGCTTCACTGTTGGGTCAGCGATGAAGTGTTGCTTTTACCCCGCGGCAATATGGCTCACGGAGCTGCTCTTCTGGACAGTGGGCTCATAGCAGCTGCCCGGGTGTCAGCTGACCCCATCCCAAAATGGCCGACATGGTCTGAAGCCAGGTTTTCAGGCTGCTGGCGGAAGTCAGTTTTGCTCCTGACTCTCTTCCTCTGGCGGATCACGAAGGGTTGATGGTGAATGGCAGGCGGCGCAATGTCTGATAGTACTGGAGGTGGGGGCAGGGGGTGCGCGGTGGGAGCACCATGTGGGAGTACTCCTGGAAACATAAACATTGGAACAAGAAGCAGGAGGAGGCCATTCGGCCCTTCGAGCCTGCTCCGCCATTCATTTTGATCAAGGCTGATCATTGAATTCAATATCCTGATCCCCGCCTTTCACCTCCCTCCCCCCATATCCCATGATCCCTTTAGCCCAAGGGCTATATCTAATTAGGGCGGCACGGTGGCACAGTGGTTAGCACTGCTGCCTCACAACGTCAAGGACCTGGGTTCAATTCCCGGCGTGGGTCACTGTCTGTGCGGAGTCTGCACGTTCTCCCCGTGTCTGCGTGGGTTTCCTCCGGGTGCTCCGGTTTCCTCCCAAAGATGTGCAGGTTTGGTTGATTGGCCATGCTAAATTGACCCTTAGTGTCAGGGGGATTTGTAGGGTAGATAAGTGGGGTTACGGGGATAGGGCCTGGGCGGAATTGTGGCTGATGCAGACTCGATGGGCCTCCATCTGCATTGTAAGATTCTATGATTCTAATTTCTTCTTGAAATCACACAACGTTTTGGCCTCAACCACTTTCTGTGGGAGTGAATTCCACACATTCACCACCCTCTGGGTGAAGAAATTTCTCCTCACCTCAGTCCTAAAAGGTTTCCCCCTTATCCTCAAACTATGACCCCTAGTTCTGGGCTCCCCCACCATTAGGAACATTCTTTCTGAATCTACCCTGTTAGAATTTTATAAGTTTCTATGAGATCCCTTCTCACTCTTCTAAGCTCCAGTGAATATAATCCTAACCGACTTAGTCTCTCCTCATATTGACAGACCTGCCATTCCAGGAATCAGCCTGGTAAACCTTCGCTGCGCTCCCTCTATAGCAAGGACATCCTTCCTCAGATAAGGACACCAAAACTGCACACAATACTCCTGGTGTGGCCTCACCAACACCCTGTACAGCTGCAGCAGAACAACCTTTTCCCTGCACTCAAATTCTTCAAGACCCCTGGATACCGTTCCCATGGCGGCGACCTCTGTCCACCATGGTAGGACCATGAGGCCGAGCTGTATTCCAATGGGCCAATAGCCTGCGTTCGAGCAGCAAGTGGCTGAGAGTGAGGTGTTCGAGTGGATTTAAGAACATCTTAAATACAATCTTCATGTTGGTTTTGGGACTGAGTTGGGTCTTAATCAGTACCAGACACAGAGCATTACTAAACTCCATGTAATTACACCTTTTAGTCAGAAAATGTGTTTGTTATTGTTAGATAGGATTGCCAGGTTCCAAACATTGAATCTGCTATAATTATCATTTAATTTCCTGTATACTTTAGTCCAATTGGATCAAATGCAGGAATTAAGAACACTTACCTTACTCTCAACTGCAGACTTCACCAAGTGTAATTAAAGCTAGATTATTGTATCACACGTTATAAATCTGAAGGAATTGTTCTATTTTTACTGGAATGAATATATCCAACCACCTGCAAGTTATTTTTTCTCCCTTAAATGGGTGTGGACACAGCAAAACCCATTTTTCGAATAACCTGCTTTCAGTTCTAATCGAGAGGATTGGGAGGGAGAGAGGTCCCAGCTGGCATGGAACACAGTTACCCAATGCAGAGGTCGTAGCTTCAATTCTAGATCCTGGCTGGCATGAACTGAGGCAAGGGTTCAGACTGTCGGATACGGGGCTTATCTGTCCTGGGCTCAGAGGGGCAACATGGCCCACAGGTCCTGAAGGAAGCACTTGCTTGTGGGTTTTCAATGTGTTACCTCTTCCGATTCCCTCCATTCCCCTCAAAGAACACACACACACAGACACACACACGCACACACTCACACACACTCACACACAGACACACACACGCACACACTCACACACACTCACACACAGACACACACACGCACACACTCACACACACTCACACACAGACACACACACGCACACGCACACACACACTCACACACAGACACACACACTCACACACGCTCACACACACACAGACACACACTCACACACACTCACACACAGACACACACACACGCACACACTCACACACACTCACACACAGACACACACACGCACACACACACTCACACACAGACACACACACTCACACACGCTCACACACACACAGACACACACTCACACACACTCACACACAGACACACACACACGCACACACTCACACACACGCACACGCACATACACACACAGACACACACACTCACACACACACACGCTCACACACACACAGACACACACTCACACACAGACACACACACTCACACACTCACACACGCACTCACACACGCGCATTCACACACGCACTCACACACACGCACTCACACACACACTCACACTCACTCACACACACACACTCACACTCACTCACACACACACTCACACTCACTCACAGTCACAAATTCACACTCACACACACACATACACACACTCACACACTCACACTCACTCACAGACTCACTCACTCACTCCCTCACACACACACACTCACAGTCACACATTCACACTCACTCACACACAGTTACACACACGCACGCTCACACGCACTCACATTCACTCTCACATACACACACACTCACACACACACTCTCACTCACACACACACACTCGCACACACACACACTTACACTCACACTCACTCACACTTACACTCACACTCACTCACACTTTCTCTCACACACTCACACACACACTCACACACACACTCACACACACACACACTCACACACACACTCACACACACACACACACACACAGTCAACCCACGGAAAGCAACTGGCCCTGATGGGGTATCCGGACGAGCACCCAGATCCTGCGTGGATCAGCTGGCGGGGGTATTCAGAGACATCTTCAACCTCTCTTTACAGCAACCTGAGGTCCCTTTCTGCTTCAAGAAGACGACCATCAACCCAGTACCAAATAAAACCCAAGCAGCGTGCCTTAATGACTCTTGGCGGTGGCCCTAACATCCATCATTATGAAGTGCTTCGAAAGGTTAGTCATGGCACAAATCAATTCTAGCATCCCGGACTACCTGGATCCACTATAGTTTGTCTACCGCCGCAACAGGTCCACAGCAGATGCCATTTCCCTGGCCCTGCACTCAACCCTGGAACATCGAGATAACAAGGACACCTATGTCAGACTCCTATTTATTGACTACAGCTCAGCCTTCAACACTATCATTGCTATGAGACTTATCTCCAAACTCTGTGGCCTGGGCCTCGGCACCTCCCTCTGCAACTGGATCCTAATCTTCCGAACCCACAGACCGCAGTCAGTAAGGACAGGCAACAACACCGGTGCCCCACAGTGCTGTGTCCTCAGCTCCTTCTACAACGCGGACTGTATGGTCAAATTCCCCTCCAGCTCGATATTGGGTGGGTGATAGAGCGGTATACTTTCTATAAGATCTCCCCTCATTCTTCTGAATTCCAGTGAGTATAGCCCCAGTCGACTCAGTCCCTCCTCCTAAGCCAACCCTCTCAACTCCGGAATTAACCTAGTGAATCTCCTCTGCATCCCCTCCAGTGCCAGTATATCCTTTCTCAAGTAAGGAGACCAAAACTGTACACAGTACTCCAGGTGTGGCCTCACCAGCACCTTATACAGCTGCAACATAACCTTCCTGTTTTTAAACTCCATCCCTCTAGTAATGAAGGACAAATTCCATTTGCCTTCTTAATTACCTGCTGCACCTGCAAACCAACTCCTTGAGATTCCTGCACAAGGACACCCAGGTCCCTCTGCACAGCAGCATGCTGCAATCTTTTACCATTTAAATAATAGTCCATTTTGCTGTTATTCCTACCAAAATGGATGATCTCACATTTACCAACATTGTACTCCATCTGCCAGACCCTTGCCCACTCACTTAGATTATCTATATCCCTTTGCAAACTTTCAGCGTCCTCTGCACACTTTGCTCTGCCACCCATCTTAGTGTCATCTTAGCATGGCCAATCCACCTAACCTGGACTGTGATAGCAAACCCATGCACTTAACTAATTCAATCAAAATGTCATTCCCGGGAGCGGGGCCGGGGGCGGGGGCGGAGGCGGGGGCGGAGGCGGGGGCGGGGGCGGGGGCAGGGGTGTAGGCGGGGGCGGGGGCGGGGGCGGGGGGGCGGGGGCGGAGGCGGGGGCGGGGGCAGGGGCGGGGGCGGGGGGGGGCGGGGGTGGGGGCGGGGGTGGGGGCGGGGGCGGGCGGGGACGGGGGCGGCGTGGGGAGGCCCGAAGGGTGCTGATGGACGCCACTAGCTCCCTCTTCAAGGTCACCCGGCTGTGAAGGTAAGCGTGGGAGACTTGCCAAGGTCTGCGGAGTTGGTAGCGAGATGGGGATTGAAGTGATGTCTATGTGGGTCCAGGCAACTGCAGAGTCGTGCGTGAGTCCAAAGATGTGCAGGTTTGGTGGATTGGCCAAGGTAAATTGTCCCTGAGTGCAAGGGGGATTAGCGGGATAAATATGTGGGGTTATGAGGATAGGGCCTGGGTGGGATTGTGGTCGGTGCAGACTCGATGGGCTGCACTGTAGGGATTCTATGATTCTATTTGATATTCTATAAAGTTTCCTTTGAACTGATGTTACAGTGGCTCCACCAGTCACTGTCACCCCCTCCCCCCCCCCCCCCCCCCGGCCCGTTCCCGCACCCCCCCCCCCCCCCGCCCCCCCAACCCCCCATCATTTTTCTTTACCCTATCGATTGGCGTTTTTCGTGAGAAGGATAGCTGGGTGATTCAGTTTCAATTCCTTGTGTATCCTTTCATCAGCTGTCTTGAGAATGCATGTCCCTACCCCACAGGTTCCACCTCAATGTCCTGACTCCTCTTGTTTTAGGGGTCGGGGAAGTGGGGCTTGGGGAAATTGCTGACTGCCAACATCTTGAACGAAGTGCTTCCTCTTGCCTCGGGATTGGAGCAGTGGACAGTTTCTGAGTTCTGCAATGCGGGGCTGGCAGAGAGTGTCAGCTTTCTCCTGAGTCTTCCATTCAGCAAAAAAACAAGACAAAAATACATGTTGCGTCTCAACATTCCATTTCGATGGGAGCACAGAGTTCAAAAGCAAGGAAGCTATGATGGATAAAACACAGGTTTAGCCTTGACTACAGTAACATAGAATCCTTACAGTGCAGAAGGAGGCTATTCAGCCCATCATAGACTCCATAGAATCCTTACAGTGCAAAAGGAGGCCATTCAGCCCATCATAGACTCCATAGAATCCTTACAGTGCAAAAGGAGGCCATTCAGCCCATCATTGACTCCATAGAATCCCTACAGTGCAGAAAGAGGCCATTCAGCCCATCGAATCTGCACCAACCACAATCCCACTCAGGCCCTACTCCTGTAACTCCACATATTTACCCCACTAATCCCCCTGACACAAGGGTCAATTTAACATGGCCAATCTACCTAACCCGCATATCTTTGGAGTGTGGGAGGAAACCGGAGCACCTGGAGGAAACCCACGCAGACACGGGGAGAACGTGCAGATTCCACACAGACAATGACCCAAGCTGGGAATCGAACCCAGGTCCCTAGGCGTTGTGAGGCAGCAGTGCTAACCACTGTGCCACCATCAGTATCATGCTGAACTCTGAACACCGCACTTTGGGAAAGACGTGAAGCTTCCGTTTTTTCTTCACCAGGCTAGACTAGAGTTTCCGCAGTGGCTAAACGGAGCTCTCTGAAACCTCCGCTGTTTTTTGTCAGGGGAACGGGAGCCTTTGAGTTGTTGATTGGGGGTCCACCACGGCTGCAGTTCCCAGGGGTATTATCGCTCGACTATTAATCCGGAAACTCAGCGAATGATCTGGGGACCCGGGTTCGAATCCCGCCACAGCAGATGGTGGAATTTGAATTCAATAGAAACAAAAAACTGGAATTAAGAATCTACTGATGACCATGAAATCATTCTCGATTGATGGAAAAACCCATCTGTTCACTAATATCCTTCAGGGAAGGAAATCTGCCGTCCTTACCTGGTCTGGCCTATCTGTGACTCCAGAGCCACAGCAATGTGGTTGGCTCTAGCTGCACTCCAAGGGCAACTAGGAATGGGCAATAAATGCTGGGCAGCCAGCGATGCCCATGAATGGATAAAACAAAGCACACTTTTGGCTATTTGCCACACAAAGGCATTGCCCAATGCGTTAACGGTTGAGGGATGCCCGATGTTGGCGTGGCAGATTGGAGTCGGGTGGGCGGGATGTGGGATCTGCGATGGTGGTGTGTCGGCTCCAATACTGCCGTCACGGTGCCTCTGCTATTAGTCCCTGGCACTGTGTTCTTAGCCACACAGGCTGGCCTGATAGGAGGTATCAGCACGCGGATTGTCCTTGCATCGCGACAAGCTAGACCTTTCTCCCAGGATACTTTACCAAGGGTGCAGATTGAAGAGATTCACGCAAATGGTTCCCACGATGTGGGACTTCAGTTGACGTGGAGAGATTCCATTCTCTTTGGGGAAGAGGAGATTCGATAGGGACGTTCAGAATCAGAGTATATGGAGAAGACCCGATTCCTACTGTGCAAGGGGGCAGCACGGTGGCACAGTGGTTAGCACTGCTGCCTCACAGCGCCAGAGACCCGAGTTCGATTCCCGGCTTGGGTCGCTGTCTGTGTGGAGTTTACACGTTCTCCCCGTGTCTGCGTGGGTTTCCTCCGGGTGCTCTGGTTTCCTCCCACAGTCTGAAAGATGTGCGGGTTAGGGTGCATTGGCCGTGCTAAATTCTCCCTCAGTGTACCCGAACAGGCACCGGAGTGTGACGACTAGGGGATTTTCACAGTGATTTCTTTGCAGCATTAATGCAAGCCTACTTGTTACGCTGATAAATAAACTTTAAACTTTTGAAAGGATCAAGAATCACAGGTCGCAGATTTCATAGAATCATACAATCTCTACAGTGCAAAAGGAGGCCATTTGGCCTATCGAGATTGCACTGACAATAAACCCTCCCAGGCCCTATTCTCGTAATCCCACATATTTGCCCTGTTAATCCCCCTGACGCTATGTACAGGACATCTCTGGGGCGTCACGGTGGCACAGTGGTCAGCACTGCTGCCTTACAACCCAGGGATCCGGGTTCAATTCCTGGCTTGGGGTCACTGTCTGTGTGGAGTTTTCACGTTCTCCCCGTGTCTGCGTGGGTTTCCTCCGGGTGCTCCGGTTTCCTCCCACAATCTGAAAGACGTGCTGGTTCGGGTGCATTGACCCGAACAGGCGCCGGAGTGTGGCGACAAGTGGAATTTCACAGTAACTTCATTGCAGTGTTAATGTAAGCCTACTTGTGACTTGTAAATAAACTTTAACTTTAACTTTATCTCTGTTGAATGTCCACCAAATAAATAAGTGAAAGGTGGATGCGGGGGAGGTGTAAATGGCAACAGCGGAAGCATTACCAACAACTGCTGTCCAAAACAAAGATGATCTGATAGTTTTCAACTTGATGTTCAGTAAAAAAAAAACAACAAATGGCATCAAAACATTACTTAGAAAGACACACCAGTTTCCTGCACAATAATAGACTGCCGGAAGTGCTGGGGATGAATCAGAACTCTACAGAAAGCTAACGATCAGTCCTAAAGAGAGCAACTACCAAACAGACCAATAAATAGTGAAAAATATCCAAACAGAGTCACACACTGCATACAGGAATAAATAAACCCAGCCTCACACAGTATACAACAATATCCCTGTCCAGACTGTACAGAGAAATATTTACTTCAGTCCGCAGAGCAAAGTTGAAGCATATATAGTTGTCGGTGACGCACTGTGGCCTACCGCAGAACCGTTTTAGGTAGAAACATAGAAAATAGAAGCAGGAGGAGGCCATTCGGCCCTTCGAGCCTGCCCCCCGCCATTCATTTTGATCATGGCTGATCATCAAATTCAATATCCTGATACCCCCTTCCCCCCCATATCCCTCGATCCCTTTAGTCCCAAGAGCGATATCTAATTTCTTCTTGAAATCACACAACGTTTTGGCCTCAACTACTTTCTGTGGGAGTGAATTCCACACATTCACCACCCTCTGGGTGAAGAAATTTCTCCTCATCTTATTCCTAAAATGTGGGACCCTGCATGGGCGGCACGGTGGTTAGCACTGCTGCCTCACAGCACCAGGGACCCGGGTTTGATTCCCAGCTTGGGTCACTGTCTGTGTGGAGTTTGCACATTCTCCCCCCGTGTCTGCGTGGGTTTCCTCCGGGTGCTCCGGTTTCCTCCCACAGTGCGAAAGACGTGCTGGTTAGGGTGCATTGACCCAAACAGGCGCCAGAGTGTGGCGACTCGGGGAATTTCACAGTAACTTCATTGCAGTGTTAATGTAAGCCTTACTTGTGATAATAAATAAACTTTAATAATAAATAAGCTTTAAAAGGTTTACCCCTTATCCTCCGAACTATTCTTTCTGAATCCACCCTGTTAGAATTTTATAAGTTTCAAGAGATCCCCTCTCACATTTCTAAACTCCAGTGAATATAATCCTAACTGACTTAGTCTCTCCTCATATGACAGACCTGCCATCCTAGGAATCAGCCTGGTAAACCTTCGCTGTGCTCCCTCTATAGCAAGGACATCCTTCCTCAGATAAGGACACCAAAACTGCACACAGTACTCCAGGTGTGGCCTCTCCTACGCCCTATACAATTGCAGTAAAACATCCCTATTCCTGTACTCAAATCCTCTCGCTATGAAGGCCAGCGTACCATAATGATGTTATAGTGATGGTTCAACAAATCTGCAAACCCGACTCTGTAAGTGCTTCACTGAGTTACTTTCTCTGTTGGAGAAATGTACCCACCCTTTCTGCTGCCCCCCCCCCCCCCCCCCCCCATCATCCTAACTCTCGTGGTTATGCCATGTCTATATTAACGAGAAGGGTGGTTCACTGAATATCTCGGAAGCCACAAGGAGAACCTTCAGCAGATAAGTTCCCTCACACAGGGAATGAAACCCCAGCGTGATTCAGGATGATGCAGGAACAACTGGGATGAGTATGCACACCCTGAATGGTTAACCCAGTTTACTGATTTCAGAAACTAACTGGTCACTCATCAGCTGTTGCGTGTCTGTGAGTGTTGGTGAATGTATGTGGGTGTGCGTCAGTGATTTGATTTGATTTATTATTGTCACATATATTAACATACAGTGAAAAGTATTGTTTCTTGCGTGCTATACAAAGCATACCGTTCATAGAGAAGGAAAGGAGAGAGTGCAGAATGTGGTGTTACAGTCATAGCTCGGGTGTAGAGAAATCAGGTTAATGTGAGGTAGGTCCATTCAAAAGTCTTATGGTAGCAGAGAAGAAGCTGTTCTTGAGTCGGTTGGTACGTGTCCTCAGACTTTGTATCTTTTTCCCGATGGGAGAAGATGGAAGAGAGAATGTCCGGGGTGTGTGGGGTCCTTGATTATGCTGGCTGCTTTCCCAAGGCAGCGGGAAGTGTAGACAGAGTCAATGGATGGGAGGCAGGTTTGAGTGATGGACTGGGCTTTGTTCATGACCCTTTGTAGTTTCTTGCGGTCTTGGTGAACAGCACCATCGTGACTGTAAACGGAAAGGAACGGAAAGTTAACAAGTTCGGTTCAAAGCACTCTGAAGATTTTATTGGTTCTTGAGGTGTGGCCATCACTGACAAAGTTGATTTTACTGCCCATCTCTCGATGCGCTGCTCCCCAGACCTAGAATACCTGACGCTAAAATGCCGCCCCAACTACCTTCCGCGGGAGTTCACCTCCGTTATCCTGAGAGCAGTTTACATCCCACCCCGTGCAGAGGTGAAGATAGTGCTGGATGAAATATACACCACTATGGATAGCCCCGAGACGTAACATCCCGAGGCCTTGTTCATCGTGGCCGGGACTTCAATCAGGCCAAGCTCAAGAACGTACTATCAAGTTAACACCAACACGTCTCCTGTTCGACCAGAGGCCCAAACATCCCAGACCACTGCTACACAAATATCAAACAGTCCCATCACACAAACCAGCCTCCCATCCATTGACTCTGTCTACACTTCCCGCTGCCTCGGGAAAAGCAGCCAGCATAATCAAGGACCCCACGCACCCCGGACATTCTCTCTTCCACTTTCTTCTGTCGGGAAAAAGATATAAAAGTCTGAGGTCACGCACCAACCGACTCAAGAACAGCTTCTTCCCTGATGCCGTCAGATTTTTGAATGGACCTACCTCACACTAAGTTGATCTTTCTCTCGCTATGACTGTAACACTACATCCTGCACTCTCTCCATTCCTTTCCCCCTATGTACTCTATGAACAGTATGTTTATATAGCGCGCAAGAAACAATACTTTTTACTGTATCCCAATACATGTGACAATAATAAATCAAATCAAATCTGCGGCGGCACGGTAGCACAGTGGTTAGCACTGCTGCTTCACAGCTCCAGGGACCAGTGTTCGATTCCCGGCTTGGGTCACTGTCTGGGTGGAGTGTGCACATTCTCCCCGTGTCTGCGTGGGTTTCCTCCGGGTGCTCCGGTTTCCTCCCACAGTCCAAAGATGTGCGGGTTAGGTTGATTGGCCATGCTAAAATTGCCCCTTAGTGTCCTGGGATGCGTAGATTACAGGGATTAGTGGGTAAAATATGTAGGGATACGGGGGGTAGGGCCTGGGTGGGATTGTGGTCGGTGCAGACTCGATGGGCCGAATGGCCTCTTTCTGTACTGTAGGGTTTCTATGATTTCCTTGATCGCAGAACTCCATCTATCCGCGTTCCAAATGCTCCATATCGTCCTGCGACTGAGGATTTTTCTGTCATCATTTTCTTCGTTGCTGCTTTTGTTTAACTTGTACCGAATCCAGGAAGTTCCCTGCTGGGATTTATTTTTAGCCTGCCTTCTCCGACTGCTAACCTCTTCTCTTCCTCTGCTGTGAAAATGTATAAAACAACTGGTTTAAAAAACCTGCCATTGCCCAGTTCCCTCCACAGCGTTACCTCGATCTGTTTTTAATGGCCCACACCTCCTTTTTGTTGCGGTGTTTATCAAACTTTCACTATAAGTTTCATATTTCTTTGTGCACATTCCATTGTACAGCTCTTAGTATTTTCTACCTGCCCCTTTGCTGCTCTCCAGATTTCGCTTGGCCTGCTGGATTATCTTTCTCTTGGCGCTTTGCTGGGTGAACGATTTCCTCCCCACCTCTTGCACCGATTCCTTCCGTAGCTTACGTGTAAATCCTCAAAGTCAACCTCACTTACATTCTAAAACCTTGGCTTCTGTGTCCTTCTCAAACCCCAACGTCAAGCTGGATGATGGCATGCATAGTTTACAAAGGTAATGTTGTATTCTGTCTCTATATAATCTATGAAGAGCTAGGAACTGATTAGCTGTGGGGAGGAATTGTTATTTGCCGGGGCCACATTTCACAGCTGCGCTATAGGCCGATGTCATGTGTAATAATGGGCGGCACGGTGGCGCAGTGGTTAGCGCTGCTGCCTCACAGGGCCAGGGACCCGGGTTCGATTCCCGGCTTGGGTCACTGTCTGAGTGGAGTTTGCACATTCTCCCCGTGTCTGCGTGGGTTTCCTCCGGGTGCTCCGGTTTCCTCCCACAGTCCGAAGTAGTACAGGTTGGGTGGATTGGCCCCTTAGTGTCAGGGGGACTAACTAGGGGAAATGTATGGGGTTATGGGGATAGGGCCTGGGTTGGATTGTGGTTGGTGCAGATTCAATGGGCTGAATGGCCTCCTTCTGCCCTGTAGGGATTCTATGGTTCTATGACCCGGGTTCGATTCCTGGCTTGGGACACTGTCTGTGCGGAGTCTGCACATTCTCCCCGTGTCTGTGTGGGTTTCCTCCGGGTGCTCCGGTTTCCTCCCACAGTCTGAAAGACGTGTTGGTTAGGGTGCATTGGCCGTGCTAAATTCTCCCTCAGTGTACCCGAACAGGCGCCGGAGCGTGTTGACTGGGGGATTTTCACGGTAACTTCATTGCAGCGTTAATGTAAGCCTACTTGTGACACCGATAAATAAACTAGAGCCAGTTCAAACCGGTCCTTCTTTTGTACAAGGCAGCAGGGCAGGTTCAAGAAATTTTCCAGCCATTCCTGCCAGTGGGTCCTGCTGATTGTGACCCCCCCTCCCCGTCCCCCCTCCCCACACCCCCAACCACCACCTCACCACTGCCCACCTCAGGTTCCCTGGCAGCAATGGGTGCAAAGAACTGGAAATCCCATTGGCTGCAGCAGGACTGGAAAATCCCACCGGTGGCCAAAGGCCTCTGACGCTGAAAACACGACACGGGGTGAGGGGAAAATCCCGCCCAAAAGACTGGGATTTTCCAGCCTCGTCGCGGCAGTGGTGGGGCTGTAAAATAGGGCGTGCGGTTTAAAAGCCCATTGGCTTTGGCGGAACTGGAAAATCCCATTGGCGTAGAAACCTTTGCCCAGATAGTTCTGGGATGGGATTTTCTGGTCCCGCTCGCTGTGGGAATCGTAACGAGGGGGGATAGAAAATTTGGTGGACCATTTAAAGGTCCGTTGACCTTGAGCGGGGATTTCCAGACTTGGGGTGTGTGCAGCCGGCTGATTTTTCCAATTGATTATTACGAAGATCAGGCATCCAAAAGACAACAAGAAGACACCGCGGTTAGCTTCACACCAAAGCACATCGCTCTTAATTGGGTAAACACAGCAGCCGTTTGGAACACATCGCGATGGATAGCCAATCGTTTTATCATAGAATCTCTCCAGGATAGAAGGAAGCCATTTGATCCATCAAGTCTGTACCAACTCTCCAACAGAGCATCTTAGCCAGATGCAATCCCCGTAACTTGTGTGCTTAGGATGGCCAATCTTTAGGATAGCCTAGCCATCTTTGGACACTAAGAGGCAATTTAGCATGGCCAATCCACCTAACCTGCACATCCTTAGACTATTAAAGGGGCCGAAATTGAGGGTCTAACAGCACTGTGGATGTACCTGCACCACAGGGACTGCAGCGGGTTCAAGAAGGCGGCTCACCACCACCTTCTCAAGGGGCAATTAGGGATGGGCAATAAACACTGTGCACTCATCCCATGAATGAATTTTTGAAGATGCTCGGTTTGTTTGAAATGATTTTCAGGATTTGTGAATTTAAATATTTAGGACATTCTTGTTTGCCCCTGGCTGTAGACCTGAGGCACAATTCTTACACAAAGCAAAAAATGAGTGAACAAGTGCACGAGGTTGGGACTGACTCCACATCCTCCTCACTGTGGTTAGTCTGGTGTTATAAAAGTAACAATAGCAAGGGGCAGCATAGTGGCACAGTGGTCAGCACAGCCGCTTCACAGCGCCAGGGACCCGGGTTCAATTCCCAGCTTAGGCCACTGTCTGCGTGGAGTTTGCACGTTCTCCCCGTGTCTGCATGGGTTTCCTCCGGGTGCTCCGGTTTCCTCTCACAGTCCGAAAGACATGCTGGTTAGATGCATTGGCCGTGCTAAATTCCCCCTCAATAAAGTTTATTTATCAGTCACGAGTAGGCTTACATGAACACTGCAATGAAGTTACTGTGAAAATCCCCTAGTCGCCACACTCCAGCGCCTGTTCGGGTACACTGAGGGAGAATTCAGCATGGCCAATCACCCTAACCAGCACGTCTTCCGGACAGTGGGAGGAAAGTGGAGCACCCGGAGGAAACCCACGCAGACACGGGGAGAATGTGCAAACTCCACACAGACAGTGACCCAAGCCGGGAATCGAACCCGGGTCCCTGGCGCTGTGAGGCAGCAGCGCTAACCACTGTGCCGCCCTAACGGACGGCCTCACCCGAACAGGCGCCCGAGTGTGGCGACTAGGGGATTTTCACAGTAACTTAATTGCAGTGTTAATACAAGCCTAATTGTGACACTAATAGATAAACTTTGAGCAAGAAGAGGACCTTGGTTGATTGCTCTCTGTAAGGAAGTAAATTGACATTAATAACCAATGGACATTTTCTGCTCTGCAGAACATGATGCAATGTAGCATTGAAAGACTATTTGAAGTGCGTCATTCAAGTCGTTACCTCAGCCGATGTTTATCTCTCTGCTGTGCGTGCATTAGCGGTGAATCTCTGACATTCCAGCAACAAACGGACATCAAAAAATACATTTCCATTGGGTACAAAATGCTTTGGCAGGCCCTGAGGTGATGAGTGGGGCTACAGAAATGCAACTCTTTCCCTCTCTCGCTCTCTCTCTCACTTCTGCTGAGAATAGTGGCTCACTGTTGCTCAAAGTCTTGGCCGTATCCCTTCTGAAGCATTGCTTACAGCTGCGGTCAGATCTGACGTGCAAAGGATGTTATTGCTGTGGAGAGCTGAGTAACGGAGAATTGGTTCCAAACATCAAAAACTTAGGAGGGAGAATTAGGGTTTTCTTTGGAAAGGAAGATTTTGAGGGAGTGCATTTGAATTTTTCTTATGTCGTGTTTTTAGGTTTATAGGATTCTTGACTCAGGACACAGAGTACAAAAGTACTGAGGTTTTGCGAAGCCTTTATAACACGTGTTAGGTTTCGCCTGCCATGTTGCCATCAGTTCTTCCCTGTGGGCTTTGCTGGTTGGGCCAGCATTTATTGCCCATCCCTAATTGCCCCTTGAAATAAGTGGCTTGCGAATCAACCACATTGCTGTGGCTCTGGAGTCATGTGTAGGCCAGACAGGGTAAGGATGGCAGATTTCCTTCCCTAAAGGGACATTAGCGAACCAGATGGGTTTTTCTGACAATTGACAATGGTTTCATGGTCATCATTAGATTTCCAATTCTAGATTTTTATTGAATTCAAATTCCACCATCTGCCGCGGCGGGATTCTAACCCGGGTCCCCAGAACATTAGCTGAGTTTCTGGATTAATAGTCCAACAATAATACACTAGGCCATAGCCTTCCCTTTGCAGTTTATTAAGGTTAGGCACGCCCATGGTGCTCTGAGGGAAGTTCACGAATGTCCTTTAGGGAAGGAAATCTGCCGTCCTTACCCGGTCTGGCCTACATGTGACTCCAGAGCCACAGTGGTGGTTGACTCTCAACTGGCCTCTGAAATGGCCTCGCGAGCCATTCTGTTCAAGGGCAACAAGGGATGGGCAATAAATGCTGGCCCAGCTAGCGACGCCCATGTCCCACGAATGAATAACAAAACAAAAAGATCATCATTAGACTGTTAATTGCTGTTCTTTTTCTATATTGAATTCAAATTTTGCCACATGCCGTGGTGGGATTTGAACCAGGGTCCCCAGAGCAGCAGCACCCCCCTTAGTCTCTGAATGACTAATCCAGCAACAATACCACCACACCACCACGTCTCCATGTTGTTGCCCCAGTGGAAAAAGTCCGTGTGGAAAGTGGGGGTGGGGGTGTGTGTGTGTGTGTGGGGCGGGGGGGGGGGGGGGGGTGGGGGAGCGGGATGACGGGTGGGGGAGCAGGATGACGGGAGGGCTGTCATTCACATAACAAGAATGCCAGAAACACTTGGCGTTTAACAGGCATTGAGACCTGAATCAGGGTGGGATTCTTTGACAATCGGAGGTTGATTGCTCCTGGCTTTGTATGTTGTCCGTTGGTGGTGAGATGCCAAGTTTTCCAGAGAGTCAGAGTGCAGTCAAAACACAGTCAAGTCAGTGTTTGGCATCCAGACAGATTGCACACACTTGATAGCCCCGTGATCACCAGCTCTGTCTTTAACTCAGCCGACAAGAATGCTTTCATTGTTGCCATCTGAAACAGTATCTTCCTTCAGGACATTTGTGTAATGGTCTACAGGTGGAAGAGCGGTTACTCAATTCTACTCATCTCCTTAAAACATTATTCGGTACAAATTCCTGGAAGATTGAGTATTCCTGGTTTCCATCCAGTTCAGCAATTTTCCCTTTTACTGAATGTTACACAGAGCGAGGTGGAAGATATTCAAGTTAGCATCAAACACTCCCAGGACAGGTGCAGCACGGGGTTAGATACAGAGTAAAGCTCCCTCGACACTGTCCCCATCAAACACTCCCAGGACAGGTGCAGCAGGGGGTTAGATACAGAGTAAAGCTCCCTCTACACTGTCCCCCATCAAACACTCCCAGGACAGGTACAGCACGGGGTTAGATACAAAGTAAAGCTCCCTCTACACTGTCCCCCATCAAACACTCCCAGGACAGGTGCAGCACGGGGTTAGATACAGAGTAAAGCTCCCTCTACACTGTCCCCATCAAACACTCCCAGGACAGTTACAGCACGGGGTTAGATACAGAGTAAAGCTCCCTCTACACTGTCCCCATCAAACACTCCCAGGACAGGTAGAGCACGGGGTTAGATACAGAGTAAAGCTTCCTCTACACTGTCCCCATCAAACACTCCCAGGACAGGTACAGCACGGGGTTAGATACAGAGTAAAGCTCCCTCTACACTGTCCCCCATCAAACACTCCCAGGACAGGTGCAGCACGGGGTTAGATACAGAGTAAAGCTCCCTCTACACTGTCCCCATCAAACACTCCCAGGACAGGTACAGCACGGGGTTAGATACAGAGTAAAGCTCCCTCTACACTGTCCCCCATCAAACACTCCCAGGACAGGTACAGCACGGTGTTAGATTCAGAGTAAAGCTCCCTCTAAACTGTCCCCCATCAAACACTCCCAGGACAGGTAGAGCACGGGGTTAGATACAGAGTAAAGCTCCCTCTACACTGTCCCCATCAAACACTCCCAGGACAGGTACAGCACGGGGTTAGATACAGAGTAAAGCTCCCTCTACACTGTCCCCATCAAACACTCCCAGGACAGGTACAGCACGGGGTTAGATACAGAGTAAAGCTCCCTCTACACTGTCCCCATCAAACACTCCCAGGACAGGTACAGCACGGGGTTAGATACAGAGTAAAGCTCCCTCTACACTGTCCCCATCAAACACTCCCAGGACAGGTACAGCACGGGGTTAGATACAGAGTAAAGCTCCCTCTACACTGACCTGTTATGCGCTACACCTTAGATCAGTGTGAATTTGAAGTGAATTAGCTCTGTCCCAACTTTGCCCCATTACTGTCCTCTAATGTTGTACCTCATTGCTCTCGTGTAACATTTTCCACATTAGCTCTTTTGGAGACAGTTAATCGAGTGCCAATCATTATTGTATTAAGGGCATTTTTGGGTGTTGACTCATTGCTCACACACAAGCAGGATTAGTCGAGGTTTTCATATAGAATCCACACATACAATTGCAAGCCAGACATGGCAAACACAGAAACTCAGTCAACTGGACAGTGGCGAATTGTCCAACTCTCAGTCACATCATAGCGTCGTTGGACTCGAGCCCCAGACAATCTCTTATCATCGCCAACTGCTAACAGTCACAAAGTGACAAAAGAGATTCTTGTTCCATTATTCCGTGGCAGGATTTCCATAAACCAGCAAGTAAAGGACTCTCAATAGTTTTAAGGGGAGAGTGGATTCTATTCGGTCTGCGAGGGAGAAGCATTTTTATGCAAAGCCTTAACATTTCAGTTTGATGCAACGGAAAAGAGAATGAATTTGCCTTTATTTTGCATTTTTGCACACAATATTCCAAAACAACTCGTGGGCAAGGAAACACTTCTGAAGTGAAGTCACTGTCACAGTCTACGGATGCGGCAGGCAATTGGTGCAAAGCAAGATTCCACAAACATAATCGTGCTTTGTGCCCTCAACCGGTATGCAGAGCTGGTTTGCGTGATGGATTGGGCTACACTCAGGTGTGACAAATAACACAGAGGACGGAAATCTAATCAAACCCCAGACAAATGAATGATTAACTGCTACAAAAATGAGCAAATAATCAGTTCTGGCGACTTGGTCAAAGGACAAGTAACGGCCAAGATAACGGTATTTTTATTATTCCGGTGGCACAGTGGTTAGCACTGCTGCTTCACAGCGCCCAGGGACCCGGGTTCGATTCCTGGCCTTGGGTCATTGTCTGTGTGGAGTCTGCGCGTTCTCCCCATGTCCGCGTGGGTTTCCTCCGGGTGCTCCGGTTTCCTCCCACAGTCTGATGTGGAGATGCCAGCGTTGGACTGGGGTGGGGCACAGTAAGAAGTTTCACAACACCAGCTTAAAGTCCAACTGGTTTATTTGGAATCACGAGCTTTCAGAGCGCTGCTCCTTCATCAGATTAGTGGGTTTTCACAGCGTGAAAGACTAGGTGTTGGTTAGGGTGCATTGGCCGTGCTAAATTCTCCCTCAGTGTTACCCGAACAGGCGCCGGAGTGTGGCGACTAGGGGATTTTCACAGTAACTCCATTGCAGCGTTAATGTAAGCCTACTTGTGACACCAATAAATAAACTTTAAACTTATTCATTCTTGGGATGTGGGCATCACTGGCTAGGCTAACGTTTATTGCCCATCCCCAATTGCCCTTTGAGAAGGTGGAGGTGAGCCGCCATCTTGAACCTGCTGCAGTCCATGTGGTGTAGGTACACCCACAGCGCTGTTAGGGAGGGAGTTCCAGGATTTTGACCCAGTGACAGTGAAGGAATGGCTGATATATTTCCAAGTCAGGATGGTGAGTGACTTGCAGGTGGTGGTGTTCCCATGTGTTTGCTGCCTTTGTCCTTCTAGATGGTAGCGGTTGTGGGTTTGGAAGGTGATGCCTAAGGGGCCTTGGTGAGTTCTGTGAAATGGCACCATGGGATCTTTCACGTTTACCTCATAGGGCAGAGTGGGCCGTGGTTTCATGTCACATGATGTACAATTACAGTGCAGTACCTGTTTGACATGTGGCAGCCATTTTGAAGGCAGTGAGGTGCCAATAGTAAGGTGGGCATTGAAGGCAACTGTTTTCTGGCACTGCCAATTGGCATTGAAACTTTAAGGATCTCAGCTCTTGCCATCATCTATCATAGGATCATAGAATCCCTACAGTGCAGAAGGAGGCCATTCGGCCCATTGAGCCCGCACCAACTACAATCCCATCCAGGCCCTATCCCCATAGGTTTATTTGGAATCTCGAGCTTTCGGAGCGCTGCTCCTTCATCAGGTGAGTGGACATAGGTCACAAACACAGCATGTATAGGCAAAGACACAACTGCAAGATAATTACAGGTTGGAATGTGAAGAATGGTTGGAATGCGAGTCTTTACAGATAATCAAGTCTTAAAGGTACAGACAGTGTGAGTGGAGAGAGAGTTAAGCACAGGTTAAAGAGATGTGTATTGTCTCCAGACAGGACAGTTAGTGCGATTTTGCAAGCCCAGGCAAGTCGTGGGGGTTACAGATAGTGTGACATGAACCCAAGATCCCGGTTGAGGCCATCCTCATGTGTGCAGAACTTGGCTATCAGTTGCTGCCCAGCGACTCTGCGTTGTCGTGTGTCGTGAAGGCCGCCTTGGAGAACGCTTACCCGAAGATCAGAGGCTGAATACCCTTGACCGCTGAAGTGTTCCCCAACAGGAAGGGAACACTCCTAGCTGGTGATTGTCGAGCGGTGTTCATTCATCCGTTGTCGTAGCGTCTAAGGTAAGCGGACGAAAATTGCACACAGTATTCCAGGTGCGGTCTAACCAAGCCGATACAACTGAAGCAATACCTCACTGCTCCTGTACTCAAATCCTCTTGCGATAAAGGCTAACATTCCATTAGCCTTTCTAATAGATTGCTGCACCTGCATGTTAGCCTTCAGTCATTTATCTACAAGGGCAGATAGGCCCCTTTGTAAATCTACACTTTCTAATTTCTTACCGTGTCAGAGATACTCTGCACATCTGTTCCTTCCACCATGTTCGGGAAGAAAAAACTCCAAACTCCAAACTCTGTGGCCTGGGCCTCAGCACCTCCCTCTGCGACTGGATCCTGAACTCCCTAACTCACAGACCACAATCAGTAAGGATAGGTAACAACACCTCCTCCACCATCATCCTCAACACCGGTGCCCCACAAGGCTGTGTTCTCAGCCCCCATAACCCCACATATTTACCCTTCTAATCTCCTGATGCTAAGGGGCAATTTAGCACGGCCAATCCACCTAACCCGCACACCTTTGGAGTGTGGGAGGAAACTGGCCCATTGTGCCCACTTCTGCACTGACCAAGTGAGGTCTTACAAAAAACAATGAAAACCATTCAGAACAGAATGGGCAAACCAAAAGCACTTGGCTTTATTTTCTGGAGCGGTAGAATTTAAAAATGTCAATGCTAAATCTGTATCGAATTTTGGTTAGACCACACGTGGAGTAGAGTGTTCATTTCAGGGCATCCTAGTCTAAAAGGGAGATCATCATATTGGTGCAAAGCACTCGAGTAGGGCGGCACGGTGGCACAGTGGTTAGCACCGCTGCCTCACGCCATCAAGGACCCGGGTTCAATTCCAGCCTCGGGTCACTGTCTGTGTGGAGTCTGCACGTTCTCCCCGTGTCTGCGTGGGTTTGCTCCAGAGTGCAGAACTTGGCCCATTGAGCCCACACCAACTACAATCCCATCCAGGCCCTTTCCCCATAACCCCACCTGTTTATCCTTCTAATCCCCCTGACAGTAAGGGACAATTTAGCATGGCCAATCCACCTAACCTGCACATCTTTGGACACTAAGGGACAATTTAGCATGGCCAATCCACCTAACCTGCACATCTTTGGACACTAAGGGGCAACTTAGCATGGCCAATCCACCTAACTGGCACATCTTTGGACTGTGGGAGGAAACCGGAGCACCCGGAGGAAACCCACGCAGACACGGGGAGAACGTGCAAACTCCACACAGACAGTGACCCGAGGCCGGAATTGAACACGGGTCCCACACCAGTCTTGTTGATACAACACAACAATGTCTTAGGTACCCTCTGATCAACTCAACTCCCCGAAGCAACATCCCAGCCCCGGAGGGAGATTGCAGCAAGAAAACTCTTGGAGAAGGTTTACACCAACCCAGGCCTGCCACTGCTCACGGACCTTACCAATCCTGCGCACCTTCATCGGTTATTCCTCGGCACGGTGCTCTTAGCCATGCAGGCACGGTTTTATTAACCACACTGTCAGCCGAAGACCACCGTGCCAAAGAATAACAGCAGAGACACCACGGCAACAGGAATGGAACCAACACACCACCATTAATAAAGACATTCCCTCATCACAACTCCCACCCAGCTCCAACCTGCCGCGTCAACATCGGACACTCCTCAACCATTTCCCCAAGTGCGGCAAATCGGCACAAGTGTGGCCTTTGCCGGGAGCCGAGGCTGCGTCAGAACCCAATCAATGATCCCTTGAAGACTAAGGGCGACACGGTGACACCGTGGTTAGCACTGCTGCCTCACAGCATCAGGGACCCGGGTTCGATTCCCGGTTTGGGTCACTGGAGTTTGCACGTTCTCCCCGTGTCTGTGTGGGCTTCCTCCGGTTGCTCCGGCTTCCTCCCACAGTCTGAAAGATGTGCTGGTTAGGTTGATTGGCCATGCTGAATTGCCCCTTAGTGTCAGGGGGATTAGCAGGGTCAATATGGCGATAGGGTCTGGGTGGGATTGTTGTTGGTGCAGGCTCGATGGGTGAATGGCCTCCTTCTGCACTGAAGGGGTTCTATGGACTCTATAAAGTTCAGCGGAGGGGCCCAGAGAGATCCATTTAGCCACTGCGGAAGCTACTGCTTGGCTCAGTGCCTACTCTCACACTGTTCAAAAAAAAAGTAGTCGAGGAAATAGGCCTCAGGCCTCATGGAATCAAGCTGGATGGACCTCCAGTGCCTGGGGTACCTCCACTGGCTGCTGCTTCCTGTAGATAGGCTGGACTGCAGAGCTCAGAGGACTGTTTCTCCCTGGCTCCAAGTGAGCTCTTCAGAAAAAGACAATGAATTCCATTCAGAAGAGAAAGGGCAAACCAAAAGCATTTGGCTTTATTTCCTGGAGCGGTAGAATTGAAGAGTAGATGCTAAATCTGTATCGAATTTTGGTTAGACCACACAGTGTTCATTTCTGGGTATCCTATTCTAAAAAGAAGATCACAAGACTTGAAGATATTTGAGCAGCAGAGGAAGTGGCCTCGTGATATTATCACTATTAACCCAAAATCTCAGCTAATGTCCTGGGGGACCCGTGTTCGAATCCCGCCACGGCAGATTGGTGGAATTTGAATTCAATCAAAGAAATATCTGGAATTAAGAATCTACTGGTGACCATGAAACCATTGTCGGAAAAACCCATCTGGATCACGAATGTCCTTTAAGGAAGGAAATCTGCCGTCCTTACCCGGTCTGGCCTACATGAGAATCCAGAGCTACAGTAATGTGGTTGACTCTCAACAGCCCTCGGGAAACTAGGGATGGGCAATAAACGCTGGCCCAGCCAGCGATGCCCGTGTCCAACGAATGAATAAACAAAAGAATTAGGCCATTCGGCCCATCGAGTCTGCTCCGCCATTCAATCATGGCTGATATTTTTCTCATCCCCATTCTCCTGCCTTTTCCCATAACCTCTGATCCCCTTATTAATCAAGAACCTATCGATCTCTGTCTTAAAGACACTCAATGACCCGGCCTCCACAGCCTTCTGCGGCAGAGTTCCACAGATTCACCACTCTCTGGCTGAAGAAATTCCTCCTCATCTCTGCTTTAAAGGATCGTCCCTTCAGCCTGAGGTTGTGCCCTCTGGTTCTGGTTTTTCCTACAAGTGGAAACATCCTCTCCACGTCCACTCTATCCAGGTCTCGCAGTATCCTGTAAGTTTCAATAAGATTCTCCCTCATCCTTTGAGTCTGCCATTCGATCATGGCTGGTAAGTTTCTCAACCCTATTCCCCCGCCTTTTCCCCATAATCTTTGATCACCTCACCAATCAAGAACCTATCTATCTCTGGTAGACGAGGTACTGGGGAAGGTGCAGAGAAGATTCACAAGCACGATACCCAGGTATACATATCAGAAAAGGTTTGACAGGCTGGGTCTCTCGGAGGGCTGAGGGGATAACCTAATGTATGATGCAGGGGATGATGTGGAGATGCCGGCGTTGGACTGGGGTAAACACAGTAAGAAGTTTAACAACACCAGGTTAAAGTCCAACAGGTTTATTTGGTAGCAAAAGCCACACAAGCTTTCGAGGCTCTGAGCCCCTTCTTCAGGTGAGTGGGAATTCTGTTCACAAACAGAACTTATAAGACACAGACTCAATTTACATGAATAATGGTTGGAATGCGAATACTTACAACTAATCCAGTCTTTAAGAAACAAAACAATGGGAGTGGAGAGAGCATCAAGACAGGCTAAAAAGATGTGTATTGTCTTCATGTAAATTGAGTCTGTGTCTTATAAGTTCTGTTTGTGAACAGAATTCCCACTCACCTGAAGAAGGGGCTCAGAGCCTCGAAAGCTTGTGTGGCTTTTGCTACCAAATAAACCTGTTGGACTTTAACCTGGTGTTGTTAAACTTCTTACGATGCAGGGGATACAGAGAGACTCTTTCCTCTTGTGGGGAAGAGACTAATCGAAGGCTGTCAATATAAGATAGTCAGCAAGAAATCCAACAGGGGAATTCAGAAGAACCCAGAGTGTGGTGAGAATGTGGAACTTGCTACCACAGGGAGTGGTTGAAGTGAATAGTATTGATGCATTTAAGGAGTGTTTTAGTTCTTGGTTGCAGTGACTGCTGACCAAGGACATACAACAACAACAGTTCATTCCATTTGATCTGATTTGATTTGATTTATTATTGTCACATGTATTAACATACAGTGAAAAGTATTGTTTCTTGTGCGCTATACAGAAAAAGCATACCGTTCATAGAGAAGGAAAGGAGAGAGTGCAGAATGTAGTGTTACAGTCATAGCTAGGGTGTAGAGAAAGATCAACTTAATGCAAGGTAGGTCCATTCAGAAGTCTGACGGCAGCAGGGAAGAAGCTGTTCTTGAGTCGGTTGGTACGTGACCTCAGACTTTTGTATCTTTTTCCCGACGGAAGAAGGTGGAAGAGAGAATGTCCGGGGTGTGTGGGGTCCTTAATTATACTGGCTGCTTTGCCAAGGCAGCAGGAAGTGTAGACAGAGTCAATGGATGGGAGGCTGGTTTGCCTGATGGATTGGGCTACATTTACGACCTTTTGTAGTTCCTTGCGGTCTTGGGCAGAGCAGGAGACATACCGAGCTGTGATACAACCAGAAAGAATGCTTTCTATGGTGCATCTGTAAAAGTTGGTGAGAGTCGTAACGGACATGCCAAATTTTCTTATTCTCCTGAGAAAGTAGAGGCGTTGGTGGGCTTTCTTAAGTATAGTGTTGGCATGGGGAGGGCGGGGGGGGGGGGGGGGGGGGGGGGGGGGGGGGCGGCCAGGACAGGTTGTTGGTGATCTGGACACCTAAAAACTTGAAGCTCTCGACCCTTTCTACTTCGTCCCCGGTGATGTAGACAGGGGCATGTTCTCCTTAACGCTGCCATAGTATTCAGTATTCTGAGCAGCTCTTACACGCTTCTCGTCCCCCCGCGCTCCGGGGAGAACACCCGCACTTCTGTCACGTGACCCTTTAAGTAATCTCACCATCACATGACCACTTGGTCGCCAAGGGGAAACTAGGCAATCACATTTTTAAAAAATAATTTGCGGGACACGGGCATCGCTGGTAATGCCAGCATTTATTGCCCATCCCTAATTGCCCCTTGAGAAGGTGGAGCCGCCATCTTGAACCCGCTGCAGTCCCTGAGGTGTAGGTACAACCACAGTGCTGTTAGGGAGGGAGTTCCAGGATTTTGACCCAGCGACAGTGAAGGAACGGCCGATAGATTTCCAACTCAGGATGGTGAGTGGATTGGAAAGGAAACTCCAGGTGGTGGTGTTCCCATGTGTCTGCTGGATGGTAGAGGTTTCAGGTGTAGAAGATGCTGTCTAAGGAGCCTTGGTGAGTTGCTGCATCTTGTAGATGGTACACACTGCTGCTACTGAGCGTCGGTGGTGGAGGGAGTGAGTGTTTGTGGATGGGGTGCCAATCAAGTGGGGCTGCTTTACCCTGGATGGTGTCGAGCTTCTTGAGTGTTGTTGGAGCTGCACCCTTCCAGGCAAGTGGGGAGTATTCCATCACCCTCCTGACTTGTGCCTTGTAGTTGGTGGACAGGCTTTGGAGAGCCAGGAGGTGGGTTACTCACCGCAGGTTCCCGAGCCTCTGACCTGCTCTTGTAGCCACTGTGTTCATATGGCTAGTTCAGTTTCAGGTCAATGGTAACCCCCCGGATGTGGATAGTGGGGATTTAGTGATGGTGATACCATTGAATGTTGAGGGGAGATGGTTAGATATTGCCCAGGTCGTGCTACTTTTGAACATGGACCCCTTCAGCATCTGAGGAGTAACGAATGATACTGAACATTGTGCAGTCATAGCATCATAGAACCCTACAGTGCAAAAGGAGGCCATTCGGCCCATCAATCCTGCATGGACAACAATCCCACCCAGGCCCTCTCCCCATAACCCTTCATCTTTGTTAATTTCCCTGACACTAAAGGGCAATTTGGCATGGCCAGTCCACCAAACCTGCACATCTTTGGACTGTGGGAGGAAACGAGCAATCCAGAGGCCCAGGATAATGCACTGAGGGCGTGAGTTCAAATCCCACCTGGGTGAATTTAAATTGAATTAGTAAATTTAATTAAGATTCCTCCCACAGTCCAAAGATGCGCAGGTTAGGTGGGTTGGCCATGCTAAATTGCCCCTTAGTGTCCAAAGATGTGCAGGTTAGGTGGATTGGCCGTGCTAAACTGCCCCTTAGTGTCCAAAGATGTGCAGGGCGGCACGGTAGCACAGTGGTTAGCACTGCTGCTTCACAGCTCCAGGGACCTGGGTTCGATTCCCGGCTCGGGTCACTGTCTGTGTGGAGTTTGCACATTCTCCTCGTGTCTGCGTGGGTTTCCTCCGGGTGCTCCGGTTTCCTCCCACAGTCCAAAGATGTGCGGGTTAGGTTGATTGGCCATGCTAAAATTGCCCCTTAGTGTCCTGAGATGCGTAGATTCGAGGGATTAGCAGGTAAAATATGTAAGGATAGGGGGATAGGGCCTGGGTGGGATTGTGGTTGGTGCAGACTCGATGGGCCGAATGGCCTCTTTCTGCACTGTAGGGTTCTATGGTTCTATGGTTAGGTTGCTAAATTGCCCGAGTGTCAGGGGGATGAGCAGGGTAAGTGCCTGGGGTTACGGGGATAGGGCCTGGGTGGGATTGTTGTCGGTGCAGGCTCGATGGGTCGAATGGCCTCCTTCTGCACAGTAGGGATTCTACAATTCTATAAAACCAGAGCACCCGGAAGAAATCCATGGAGACGCGGGGAGAACGTGCAAACTCCTCAAGGATATTCACCCAAGACTGGAATCGAACTCGGGTCCCTGGCGCAGTGAGGCAGCTGTGCTAACCACTGTGCCACCGTGCTGTCTGTCATCAGCGAACATTCCCGCTTCTGACCTAATGATGGAAGGAAGGTCATTGATGAGGATGGCTGTGCCGAGGGCACTACCCTGAGGGACATAATGGAGATTGGCAGGGTTGTGATGGTTGATTTCCATGAGGAAAGATGAGAGGAGGCTCAAGAGGAGCAAAAACACCAACATCGACAGGTTGGGGCCAAATGGCCTGTTTCTGTCCTGTATATCCTATGGAATCTGATATAAATTTCATGCTTTTGGCTCCTATAAAACGCATCCACAGCAGGAAATGCTGAGTAGGCCCGAAGCCTGTGCAGCTGACAATGGTGGTGAGAAGGTGAGCCTTCTCCCCTTGAAGGGGGAGAACGTGCAGGATTATGGGGAGAAGATGGAATGTCAATGAGTAAGTTGTCCATTCGAGAGCCGGTGGAGACACAGGGGGCCAAATGGCCTTCCAAATGTACAAATTCGGTGAATCAGCAACCTCGTGGGCAGTTTCCCGGTGAGAGGAGGTAGCGGGGGGAGTGTGGAGCATCGGTCGTGTGAAATCCAACAAGGTCGAGGAGGAATCACAATGCGCCACATTCACCATCTTGTTGGTGTCCACTTGTTTTATATTTCAGAGTTTATTCATTCAATTTAAATTCACCCAGGTGGGATTTGAACCCACGCCCACAGAGCACTATCCTAGAATCCCTAATTGAAGGTAGGGTACAGAAAGAGGCCATTTGGCCCATCGAGTCTGCACCGACCACAATCCCATCCAAACCCTATTCCTGTAAATCCACACATGTACTGTGCTAATCCCCCTGACACTAGGGTCAATTTAGCACGGCCAATCCACCCCAGCCCGCAGGTCTTTGGACTGTGGGAGGAAACCCACGCAGACACAGATCATAGAATCCTTACAGTGCAGAAGGAGGCCATTCGGTCCATCGAGTCTGCACTAACCACAATCCCACCCAGGTCCTATCCCCGCTTAGCTACCCTGCTAATCCCTCTAACCTATCACATCCCGGGACACTAAGGATTAATTTAGCATGTCCATTCAACCTAACCCACACATTTTTGGACTGTGGGAGGAAACCGGAGCACCCGGAGGAAACCCACGCAGACACGGGGAGAACGTGCAAATTCCACACAGACAGTGACCCAAGCCGGGAATTGAACCCGGGTCCCTGGAGCTGTGAAGCAGCAGTGCTAACCACTGTGCCAGCGTGCCGCCCACCAGGGGACAAGGGGAGAACGTGCAGACTCCACACAGACGGTGACCTGAGGCTGGAATTGAACCCGGGTCCCTGGCGCTGTGAGGCAGCAGTGCTAATCGCTGTGCAGCCCTGGGCCTCTGGATGGCTGAATTTAAGTTTAAGTTTATTTATGAGTGTCACAAGTAGGCTTACATGTAGTGACATTACCACAATGTCAACACCTCCCCTTCGAAGGATGGTCAGTTTGAGCGGGTACTGGGAGGGTAGAGTGTGCAGAGGCCTGTAGCAGAGCTTGGGGTAACTCTTTCAGGAAAGAATTCTCCTTGGCAGCCGTTGGCCGCTGAGGCTGTTTGAACTGAAGTCAGTTCGACACACCTTGCTATTCGTGAGGTGCGGGAGGGGAGGGTGGCCGGCAGCCAGGGCCCTGTGTAATTATCGTAAATAACACACACCAATTCTCAGATGGATCGCATCTGGCCCAACATCACTCACCATGCAGGCCTGGACACAGACTACTCCAAGCCTGGGATCGAAGGCAATTCAGAGATGAAAGCAAACAGCAGTTTAATTATGTAAGATCAAATGTTGGAGGGGGCCCAGCAACATGTGGAAGGAACGAGGCTGAGTCTTTGTTTCACTCGGTATTTCTTTCAAAGATGTGGAGATGCCGGCGTTGGACTGGGGTGGGCACAGTAAGAAGTCTCACAACCCCAGGTTAAAGTTCCAACAGGTTTATTTGGTATTTATTGTGCTACCAAATAAACTTTTAACTGGTGTTGTGAGACTTTTTACTTTCCCTCAAAGATCAGGGCGGCACGGTGGCGCAGTGGTTAGCACTGCTGCCTCACAGCGCCAGGGACCCGTGTTCGATTCCCGCCTTGGGTCACTGTCTGTGCGGAGTTTGCACGTTCTCCCCGTGTCTGCGTGGGTTTCCTCTGGGTGCTCCGGTTTCCTCCCACAGTCCGAAAGACGTGCTGGTTAGGGTGCATTGGCCGTGGTAAATTCTCCCTCAGTGTACCCGAACAGGTGCCGGGGTGTGGTGAGTAGGGGATTTTCACAGTAACTGCATTGCGGTGTTAATGTCAGCCGACTTGTGACGCAAATAAATAAACTTTAAAACTACAGCCGCCTCTCAAGTCTGGCATCCAGATGTGTGTTAGATAGGAATGAAAAGTCCTCCATCTGAGTCCAGGGTTAGGGAGTCATTCAGATTCCAGCGAGGAACGGCTGGAGTGCAGAGGCGGAGAGGTTGGGTTAGAGGATGTCACAGGCACGTCAAGGACAAGTACGCGGGAGCGAGCCAGTCTGTCCCTTTTAATTTTCAAAGTTAATGATCAGACTGGTCTGGAGGCCCCGTGGGGCAGGAGCTAAAACTGTCAACTTGATTTGATTTGATTTATTACTGTCACATGTATTAACATACAGTGAAAAGTATTGTTTCTCGCACGTTATACAGACAAAGCATACCGTTCATAGAGAAGGAAAGGAGAGAGTGCAGAATGTAGTGTTACAGTCATAGCTCAGGTGTAGAGAAAGATCAACTTCATGCAAGGTCGGTCCATTCAAAAGTCTGACAGCAGCAGGGAAGAAGCTGTCCTTGAGTCGGTTGGTACGTGACCTCAGACCTTTGTATCTTTTTCCCGACAGAAGAAGGTGGAAGAGAGAATGTCTGGGGTGCGTGGGGTCCTTAATTATGCTGCTGCTTTGCCGAGGCAGCGGGAAGTGTAGACAGAGTCAATGGATGGGAGGCTGGTTTGCGTGATGGATTGGGCTACATTTATGACTTTTTATAGTTTCTTGTGGTGTTGGGCAGAACAGGAGCCATACTGAGCTGTGATACAACCAGAAAGAATGCTCTCTATGGTGCATCTGTAAAAGTTGGTGAGAGTCGTAGCTGACATGCCAAATTTCCTTAGTCTTCTGAGAAAGTAGAGGCGTTGGTGGGCTTTCTTAATTACAGTGTCGGCATGGGGGGACCAGGACAGGTTGTTGGTGATCTGGACACCTAAAAACTTGAAGCTTTCAACCCTTTCTACTTCGTCCCCGTTAATGTAGACAGGGGCATGTTCTCCTTTACACTTCCTGAAGTCGATGACAATCTCCTTCGTTTTGTTGACATTGAAGGAACTGGTGGAAGGAGTGGAGAGGAGGAATTTTGCAGGGTAGATGAAGGAAGCTCGATGCCTCCCAGGGCCCCAGTAACATGTATGTGTGAGAAATGGAGCGGAGACAAGGACTGAATGTCCCGCTGATGGAATGATGTGAGACAGAGAGTGCTGGTGAGTTGAGGATGGCGGGATTGCGTGACTTGGCATCGTCTGAAGCTAAGTGATGGGTACGACGTCTCCCCGAGTGTTTATCTTCACAGCTTCAGGGCTCACTTGTAACTGATCTGATTCACTGCCAGTCACAGCATCTGAAAGCTGGTCTGACAGCAATCATACAGCTGCGGTTGGCAGCAGGAGTGGAGGATGGTTTGGCAAAGCGGGTAAAGACAAAGCTGTCTGCTTCACTGAAGCATTTAACTGCTGGAGAGGCTGGGCCTTACTGTGTGTTTTCTCTGTGTGTGAGAGTCAATGTAAATGTGTGTGTGTGTGTGTGTGTGTGTCAGTGAGTATGGCCGCGATTCTCCCATTCCGCTGTACTCATTCTTTTAGGAAATTTGCCAGTAGAATTGCACGGGGTGCGTTGCGTGGGATTTGCACCAGAGTTTGCGCCCCGCTAGCATCTCCCAACGCCGGACTTCCAGCGCCGTCTACTCCACATCAGGAATCGGCGGGGAGGTGGGGCTGGAGTTTAAATGATATTTTAAATGTCGTTTAGATGCTATTAGCGGGACGGGGACTGAAGTTTCCGGGCCCGCTCACCTCTCCCACCCCCCGTCAGAGTGTTTCACTCCAGCAGGGATTACACTAGCTTCCCATCTTCGGGGAACTAGCGGGAGACCCCGCTGGAGTGAGGGGGGGGTGAGGTGTGGGGGGGGTGGGGGGGGGGGGCGGAGGCAACTGGGGCCCCCCGGGGGTCAGGCAGTGGGGATTGTTGGTAACCCCCATGGCTTGCCTGGGCTTGCAAAATCTCACTAACTGTCCTGTCTGGAAACAATACACATCTCTTTAACCTGTGCTTAACCCTCTCTCCACTCACATTGTCTCTACCTTTAAGACTTGATTGCCTGTTAAGACTCGCATTCCAATCATTATTTTGTATATTGAGTTTGTGTCTTTATATGCCCTGTTTGTGAACAGAACTCCCACTTACCTGACGAAGGAGCAGCGCTCCGAAAGCTTGTGGCTTTTGCTACCAAATAAACCTGTTGGACTTTAACCTGATGTTGTGAGACTCCTTACTGTGTTCACCCTGGCAGTGCCAGCCTGTGCCCCAAAGGGCATAGTGCCCATGCCCAGGGGACACCTTGGCACTGCCCACCGGACATAGGGCAGTTCCAACGGGAGGGGTGGGGCTGATGTGGGAGGGGCTTGGGGGGGCGATGGGTGGGGTTGGAGATCCCGGGATCAGTCAATGAAGGAGGGAAGCCAGCGATTGGGGTGGATTGTGGGGGGTTGTGGTCAGCCGGAGTGAGGGGGAAGCAGCCGGGAGTGGGGGGGCAGGGGGTCTGCCTGCTGGAGGGGGGGGGGGAATTTTGGGGAGGGGGGGGAGGGCTGGAGATAGGGGCGGACCGGGACCGGAGGGAGGTGGGGGGGCGGTCGAGGTTGGCCCAGGAATGGACAGAGGGGGGGCTGCGATCGGGACGTGGCCGGGGGGAGAGGGGGAGGTGGTCGAGGTTGGCCCAGGAATGGACGGAGGGGGGCCGCGATCGGGACGTGGCCGGTGGGGGGGGGGGGTGGTGCTCGGAGGGCTGGCAATGCAGGGGTCGTGGGGCTGGTCAGTGATCGAGCAGGCCAGCAAACAGGAGGCTGACACTTTGGGGTCCCTGCGCTTGTGCACAGACCTGCTGGCTTCAACCTCCCAGGTGTGAATACTGACAATCACCACTGATCTATGATGATATTCACTCAAGTGGCCTCTGCAGTGCACAGAGTGTGAGAGATTCTAATCTGAACTCCCACTGAAAAAGACCAGCCTGAATTACCCCGGTTTTCCTGCAAATTCAACACTTGGAATTTTTTGTGGAGAATTCCGGTCTGTGTCAGTGTGGGAGTGTTTCAGTGTGAATGTGAGTGAGTGGCAAGGTGGCACTGTGGTTAGCACTGCTGCCTCCCAGCACCAGGGACACGGGGTGAATGTACATCCTCCACGCTAACACCCTCGGCCAGAATCAAATCCGGGTCCCTGGCGATGTGAGGCAGCAGTGCCCCTAACCACTGTACTGTCCCCACCACAACTCTCACCGATCTTTACGAATGCGCCATAGAAAGCATTCTTTCTGGTTGTATCACAACTCGGTATGGCTCCTGCTCCGACCAAGACCGCAAGGAACTACAAAACGTCGTGAATGTAGCCCAATCCATCACGCAAACCAGCCTCCCATCCATTGACTCTGTCTACACTTCTCGCTGCCTCGGAAAAGCAGCCAGCAATAATTAAGGATCCTATGCACCCTCGGGCAACTTGGGACGGGCAATAAATTCAGGCCAGAGGCATGGGGCAAAAGTGACAGATATCCACTCCATCTGACGAAGGGGCAGCGCTCCGAAAGCTTATGGTATTTGCTACCAAATAAACCTGTTGGACTTTAACCTGGTGTTGTGAGACTTCTTACTGCGCAAAAGTGAAAGCCATTGAACACCAAATGAATTGGAAAACTAGCCACAAAGGCAGGAGAATACTGGGATAAGAGCCTGTGGCCAATTTAGCATGGCCAATCCACCTAACCTACACACCTTTGGACACTAAGGCACAATTTAGCACGGCCAATCCACCTAACCTACACATCTTTGGACACTAAGGGACAATTTAGCACGGCCAATCCACCTAACCTACACATCTTTGGACACCAAGGGGCCATTTAGCATGGCCAATCCACCTAACCTGCGCATCTTTGGACACCAAGGGGCAATTTAGCATGGCCAATCCACCTAACCAGAACATCTTTGGACACCAAGGGGCAATTTAGCATGGCCAATCCACCTAACCTGCACATCTTTGGACACTAAGGGGCAATTTAGCATGGCCAATCCACCCAACCTTTTCATCTTTGGATACTAAGGGGCAATTTAGAAATGGCCAATCCACCTTTTAGATATGATTGTAAATAAAAACTGAACATGGCTCTTCCCAAAACGCCCTCTTCACAATTACAAAACATTTTCCCATCGGTGATTGTCAGCTGACGTCTCTTGAGGGAATCTTACCCATTCGATCATTGTGGAGGGTGAGGTGAACCCTTCTCCCAGCTGGACTTTCTCCCAGTGTTCTGCCCACACACGGATTTGCACCGAATTAGAAATCTACCTCCTCATGCTTTCGGTCACTGTTGCTCAAGGCAATGAGAATGTGGCTCTCTCGCTTCTCTTTGTACCGACACTCCGCGTATCCAGGAAGTTGTTGAAAGCTCAGGGGTCCAATTTGACGAGGGCTGCCAGGGCCCGTGGGTGTCAGTGTGCGATGGAGGAAGATCCTTGCATCTCATGGGATCTTCCAGCGGGGATATTGCTTTGGAATCGGCGACCGTGTGTGTGAACATGGAATGATGCCCTGTTTTAATAAAACATGTGGTCACAGCTCTCTGGAACTTCTCGAAACAAATTTGACACAAAATTAAAACAGAATTCATGGGATGTTGGCATCAGCATTTATTGCCCACGACCCATCGCCTCTGAGAATCACAGAATCTACAGTTCAGAAGGAGGCCACTTGGCCCATCGAGCCTGCACCGACAACAATCCTACTCAGGTCCTATCCCCACAACCCCTCACATTTACCCTAGCTAGTCCCCCTGACACTAAGGAGCAATTTAGCATGGACAACCAACCTAACTCACACATCTTTCAAACTGTGGGAGGAAACCGGTGCACCCGGAGGAAACCCACGCAGACATGGGGAGAACGTGCAAACTCCACACAGATGGTGACCCAATGCCGGAATCGAACCCGGGTCCCTGGCGTGTGAGGCAGCAGTGCTGACCACTGTGCCACCATGCTGCCCAGAAGGTTATTGTAAATGTGTAGGGCGGCACCGTGGCACAGTGGTTAGCACTGCTGCCTCACAGCGCCAGGGACCTGGGTTCGATTCCTGGCTTGGGTCACTGTCTGTGCGCAGTCTGCACATTCTCCCCGTGTCTGCGTGGGTTTCCTCCGGGTGCTCCGGTTTCCTCCCACAGTCCGAAAGTTGTGCAGGTTAGGCGGGTTGGCCGTGCTAACTATGTAACTGTGTAACTGTGAGGGCTTCCAAGGTTGAATGTAGAGCAAACACTCACCTTCTAGGAGCACAGATAGCTCTCTGTCTGAACTGCTGGGAGGTGGCTGGCTATTCCAGTCCCGCCAGAAGCAAGAGGAACAGTCATTGGCCAAGAGGAAATGGATCGCAATGCTGTTACAGGACGAGAAACGCAAAAAATAGGAGCAAGAGGAGGCCATTCAGCCCATCAAATGCCATTCAATATGATCATGGCTGATTCCCTATCTAAATGCCATACACCATTGTATGCAAGGAACAGCAGTCCTAACCACTGTGTCATGGCAGCATGGTAGTTAGCATCGCTGCCTCATGCGCCAGGAACTCAGGTTCGATTCCCGGCTCGGGTCACTGTCTGTGTGGAGTTTGCACATTCTCCCTGTGTCTGCGTGGGTTTCTCCCGGGTGCTCAAGTTTCCTCCCAAAAACGTGTGGGCGAGGTTGATTGGCCATGCTAAATTGCTCCTTAGTGTTCGGGGGATGTCAGGGGGATTAGGAGAGTAAATATGTGGGGTTACGGGTATAGGGCCTGGGTGGGATTTTGTCAGTGCAGGCTCGATGGGCCAAATAGCCTCCTCCTGCTCTGTAGGGAATCCTGTGGTAGGGGATTCCATAGGTTCACCACCCTGTGAGTGAAGAAACCTCTCCACATCTCAGTCCTAAATGGCCTCCCTGTATCCTGAGACTGTGATCCTTTGTTCTAGATCCTCCCAGCCAGGGGAAACAACATCCCTGCTTCCAGTCTGTCCAGCCCTGTCAGGATTCCATACATTCCAACAAGACCCCCTCTCATTCTTCTGAACTCCAGTGAACACAGGCCCGGTCGACCCAATCACACTACTATACTGCCGTCCCAGGGGTCAGTCTGATGAACCTTCACGGCACTTCCCCAGTGGAGTCTCCTTTCTCCTGTCTGGCCTCAGGGTCACCACTGGACGCAGAATTCACTCTACCCACAGGCCAGGGGGAAAAAAACCAGAGGTCGGGGTAGGTCAAATGGATGTTGGTGAGGTCTCTCTCTCACCTGCCGACATCTTTGTCGGAGGATGTGGTAATTTTAACCCTGGTCCACACCTGCAGAGCCGGGTATGGCTCATTGTCCATGAGTCCAGCTGAGCAGGATGTCTAACACTCAGCGCAAACACGGACGGAGAGAGGGGGTTGGGGGAAGGGCAGGCTAAGAAAGCGGCCTGTCACACTCTAGGCACCAACATTCATTCTGCTATATTTGCTTTGACAATTTCCTATGGGGATTTCACAGACGGGAAATCCCTTTTATAAATAGGACAGCAAACCACCTCCACTATGTGTGAGCTTGGCGCAGTATGAGTCATCCTTCGTACATAGCCTCTCATAGAATCACAGTATCCCTACAAGGCCATTCAGCCCATCGAGCCTGTACGACAACAATCCCAACCAGGCCCTCTTCCCGTAACCCTACGTTATTCACCCTGCTAATCCCCCTGACACTAAGGGCAATTTACCATTGCTTATCCACCTAACCCACATACCTTGGGACAATTTAGCATGGCCAATCCATCTAACCTTCACATTTTGGGACACTAAGGGGCATTTTAGCATGGCCAATCCACCTAACCTACACATCTTTGGACACTAAGAGGCTATTTAGCATGGCCAATCCACCTAACCAGCACACCTTTGGAGTGTGGGAGGAAACCGGAGCACCCGGAGGAAACCCACGCAGACACAGGGAGAACGTGCAGATTCCACACAGACAGGGACCCGAGGCTGGAATCGAACCGGGGTCCCTGGCGCTGTGAGGCAGCTGTGCTAACCACTGTGCCACTGTGCCACCGTGCCGCTCATGCTGTCTTTGACAGACTTGCCGTTGATCACCTTGAGGCAGAGCTCCGCTGGCAGCAGCTGTTCCCCGTCATACCGGGCGCTGTGCGAATCTGAACACTGATTCGATTCGCAAAAAGAAAACCCCATCAGATCCACCGACAGAGCAGTATAGAAACAGAAGGAGGCCATTCAGCCCCTTTCCACCATTCGGTGAAACCCTCGTGGGTCTGTAGTTAACAATCGGGAACGGGCGACAGATGGCATCGACCTTGCCATCCACGCCCACAATCCTGTGAAAGCGCAAATTAAAAGCCCCCTTGGGCCACAGAAATTTACCGACCTCAGATATTGTTCACTGCATTGATTCCAGAGACGAGGAGCTTGTCTTATGAAGAGAATTTATGCCTCATACACCCTGGAGTTTACAAGAATTAGAGGAGAGGCGGGGCGGCACGGTGGCACAGTGGTTAGTGCTGTTGCCTCACAGTACCAGGGACCCGGGTTCAATTCTGGCCTCGGGTAATTGTCTGCACGTTCTCCCCGTGTCTGCGTGGGTTTCCTCCGGGTGCTCCGGTTTCCTCTCACACTCCAAAAATGTGCGGATTAGGTGGATTGGCCATGCTAAATTGCCCCTTAGTGTCCGAAGTGTGTAGGTTAGGTGGATTGGCCATGCTAAATTGCCCCTTAGTGTCCGAAGTGTGTAGGTTAGGTGGATTGGCCATGCTAAATTGCCCCTAGCGTCAGTGGGATTAGCTAGGGTAAATATGAGGGGTTACCGGAATAGGAGTTTGGGTGGGCTTGTTGACGATGCAGACTCGATGGGCTGAATGGCCTCCTTCTGCACTGTAGGGATTCTATGATTCTATCTCAATGAGTTGTACAAGGGGGATTGACAAAGTGGATGTGGAGAGGATGTTTCCTCTTGTAGGGCATCTAGAACAAGAAGTAAAACAGGAACAGAAAATGCTGGAAAATCTCAACAGGTCTGGCTGCATCTGTGGAGAGAGAATAGGGGTAACGTTTTGAGTCAGAGCTCTGACTCAGACCCACGAGGATTTTCCAGCATTTTCGGTTTCTGTTTCAGATTCCAGCCTCTGCAGTATTTTGTCTTTATCTTAGTCTAGAACAGGAGCTCATAGTTTTAGAATGAGGGGGTGGGCAGATTTAAAACAGAGATGAGGAGAAACTACTTCTCTCAAAGAGTGGTAAACCTGTGGAATTCACTACCCCAGAGTGAGGTGCAGGACTCGATGGGCCGAATGGCCTCCTTCTGCACTGTAGGGTTTCTATGATTTCTATGTCGGGACATTGAGTACATTTAAGGAAGAGGCGAACAGATCTTTAATTAGTAAAGGGGTTGAAGGATTACGGAATGCAGGTAGGAAAGGCACGGTAGCACAGTGGTTAGCACTGCTGCCTCACAGCGCCAGGGACCCGGGTTCGATTCCTGGCTTGGGTCACTGTCTGTGCGGAGTCTGCACGTTCTCCCCGTGTCTGCGAGGGTTTCCTCCGGGTGCTCCAGTTTTCTCCCACAGTCTGAAAGACGTGCTGGTTAGGGTGGATTGGCCGTGCTAAATTCTCCCTCAGTGTTACCCGAACAGGAGTGTGGCGACTAGGGGATTTTCACAGTAACTTCATTGCAGTGTTAATGTAAACCTACTTGTCACATTAATAAATAAACTTTAAAGATGAAGCCAAGACGAAACAGAACAATGCGGCTCAGAGATTAACCACAGGCTGCTTAAGCCACACCATTTCCGATCAAACCTCACACATCAGCTCAAAATCTCACCACCTTTCATCATTGTTGCTGTTTGGAGTTACTCCAACCAGGAGATCAGCTCCAATAAATCAATTCAAATATATATCTTTTACTCGAATGAGTGCAAAATGTCAAACAGGAATAAGGATATCAAGTTTATTTATTAGTGTGACAAGTAGGCTTACATTAACACTGCAATGAAAATCCCCTAGTCGCCACACTCCTGTCCGGGTACACTGAGGGAGAATTTAGCACGGCCAATGCACCCTAAGCAGCACATCTTTCGGACTGTGGGAGGAAACCCACGCAGACATGGGGAGAACACGCAGACTCGGCACAGACAGTGACCCAAGCCGGGAATCGAACCCGTGTCCCTGGTGCTGTGAGGCAGCAGAGCTAACCACTGTGCCACCGTGCCACCCTAATGTCAATTGTGTCAATGGGTGGGAGGCTAGTTTGAGTGATGGATTGGACAAGGATGATGCAATAGAACCACATGCCGCCCATATTAAATGGCGGAGCAGGCTCGAGGGACTGCATTGCCTACTCCGGCTCCTAGTTCTTCTGATTCTTATGATTTAAAATAAACGTAAGATCAAGAACCTGTCGTCTTTTGTTTACGTGGCATGCTCCCTAACAGCACTGGGTGTGTACCTACACCACAGGGACTGCAGCGGCTCAAGAAGGTGACTCACTGCCGCCTTCTCCAGGGGCAATTAGGGATGTGCCTGGCTAGAGACAGCCAAAACTGTAGAAGTATTTCAGAAAAAGAGTTCCAAACTTCTGCCTCAGTTTGTCTGGGGGTGTTTCCCTAACTTAATTCGTGAAAGGAAAAACAGAAAAATGCTGGAAAATCTCAGCAGGTCTGACAGCACCTGTGGAGAGAGAATCAGAGCCAACGTTTCCAGTCTCGATGACCCTTTGCCAGAGCAGTTTTTTTGCGTTTATCTTAGTTCCTGAAAGGTCTGGTTCGAATCTCTTCAGACCATTTCCCCTGATACTACTCTCTCCAATCATTGAATATAAGTTTCTCTCGATCGACATTATCTGCTTCTGTTAAAATCTGGGCTTATAAAGAGGAACAAGTTAAGATTTGCTCTTAAATAGCGATATTCGTGGCCAGCAGGTGACTCAAAGTGCTTTACTTCCTTTGAAGTGTGCAGACAGGCACAACGGAGGAAATGCGGCAACCAGTTTGCAGACAACCCATTTTCAAGGTGTTACAATGCCTGATAAATTGTAAAAAATCAAGTTTCTCGTTGATAACTAACACAATGCCATGATTAGATTTTACCTTTTACTGTAACATTAAGGGCGGCATCATGGCACAGTGGTTAGCACTGCTGCCTCACAGCGCCAGGGACCCGGGTTAGCACTGCTGCCTCACAGCGTCAGGGACCCGGGTTAGCACTGCTGCCTCACAGCGCCAGGGACCCGGGTTAGCACTGCTGCCTCACAGCGCCAGGGACCCGGGTTAGCACTGCTGCCTCACAGCGCCAGGGACCCGGGTTAGCACTGCTGCCTCACAGCGCCAGGGACCCGGGTTAGCACTGCTGCCTCACAGCGCCAGGGACCCGGGTTAGCACTGCTGCCTCACAGCGCCAGGGACCCGGGTTAGCACTGCTGCCTCACAGCGCCAGGGACCCGGGTTAGCACTGCTGCCTCACAGCGCCAGGGACCCGGGTTAGCACTGCTGCCTCACAGCGCCAGGGACCCGGGTTAGCACTGCTGCCTCACAGCACCAGGGACCCGGGTTAGCACTGCTGCCTCACAGCGCCAGGGACCCGGGTTAGCACTGCTGCCTCACAGCGCCAGGTATCTGGGTTCGATTCCCGGCTTGGGTCACTGTCTGTGCGGAGTTTGCACGTTCTCCCCGTGTCTGCGTGGGTTTCCTCCGGGTGCTCCGGTTTCCTCCCACAGTCCGAAAGACGTGCTGGTTAGAGGCATTGGCCGTGCTAAATTCTCCCTCAGTGTTACCTGAACAGGCGCCGGAGTGTGGCAACTAGGGGATTTTCACAGTAACTTCATTGCAGTGTCAATGTAAGCCTTACTTGTAGCACTAATAAACTTAAAAGCACTATTGACAAAACACTTGTTGTTGGCAACTTACACGTTTAAATTACAGAACAGATCTTGCATTTTTTACTTCTAATGCAGCTGAAAAGCTCACTTCACAAGTATCCATCATAGACTGGAATTTTCCTGGCACGCCCGCTCCGATTCCAGGGACTGGCGAAGCTCGGAGAACAGCATTCTCCGTTGGCCTCGGGTAGGATTGGACAAACCTTGGGTGGACATGCAGGTAGAAGTCCGCCTACAATATCCCTTAAGGCATAATTTCATTTTCCAGGACCTGGTCCCAAAGTAATTCTCAGCTCCTGAGAGTTTACTTCTGTTCCTTTCCTTTCCCATTGTGGTAAATTTTAACTGGATTAATCCAAAAACTCAGCTAACGTTCTGGGGGACCGGGGTTCGAATCCCGTCACGGCAGATGGTGGAACTTGAATTCAAGAAAAATGAACATCAGGAATTAAAAGTCTACTGATGACTATGAAATCATTGTCGGAAAAATCCATCTGGTTCACCAATGTCCCTCTAGGGAAGGAAATCTGCCGTCCTTACCCGGTCTGGCCTACATGTGACTCCAGATCCACAGCAATGTGATTGACTCTCAACATGCCCTCTGAAATGATGTAGCGAGACACTCAGTTCAAGGGCAACTAGGGATGGGCAACAAATGCTGACCTTGCCAGCGACGCCCATATCCTCTCAACAAATAAAACAAATGAACTTACCAGCTCTGGAGAAGTGTGGCAAAAGGGTCTATTTATTGGATTGGCCTTGCTTATTTATCTCTTACTGTCCAAAGATGTGCAGGTTAGGTGGATTGGCCATGCTAAATTGCCCCTTAGTGTCCAAAGATGTGTTGGTTAGATGGATTGGCCATGCTAAATTGCCCCTTAGTGTCCAAAGATGTGTTGGTTAGATGGATTGGCCATGTTAAATTGCCCCTTAGTGTCCAAAGATTTGTGGAATATATGGATTGACCATGCTAAATTGCCCCTTAGTGTCCAAAGATGTGCACGTTAGGTGGATTGGCCATGCTAAATTGCCCCCTAGTGTCAAAAGATGTGCGGGTTAGGTGGATTGGCCCTGCTAAATTGCCCTTTGGTTTCCAAAGATGAGTAGGTTAGGGGGATTAGCCATGCTAAATGTGCAGGGTTATGGGGATAGGACGTGGAGGAGGGATTGGGTGGGATGTTCTTTCAGAGAGTCAGTGCAGACTCGATGGGGAAATGGCCTCCTTCTGCACTGTATGGATCTATGGATTCCATGAAGGGACTGAGTACAGTATCACCCCCACAGCGTAAGAACACACATGACCCAGAAGCAGGGTCAGTTTGGAGATGAACACAGTTGGATTAGAATGGGGTCAGCTCTGTTGTGATTGTGTACATGGTTAACAGTGAAGGCTTGGGCTGGAATTTTCCGGCTGTTCACACTGGTGGGATTCTCCAGTCCCGCTGTAATGAATGAAAATTCGGCTGAGTGCCAAATTCTCCGTCCTTGCTGGCAGCTTGAACCCCTGGAAAATTACGGCCCTTGCTGTTCACAAACTCCAGACTGGAATCTGACCTCCGGGGCAGGATTCTGCAGCTAACTTTGGATCCGATGGGGAGTTTTCCTGAGAACAGGGTGCTGCCTCGTTCTTTCTCCCAGGCCCAGGCACTGGCCCCTTTCAAGTGCCTTTAACAAGTTTGCAACCCAGTCAAACAGGAACGCTGCAATTTTAACCGCTTAGCACCTGGGTAGACTTCAGCCCATGTGTAGTGAGCCCCTCCTTCAGGAAGTGAATGACTGGAGGTGGGAGTGGCAAGACAGGAATTTTCTCGTTGGCCGCCCACGGCCTAACCACTAGGCCTCAATTAAGATTCAACTAAATCTCTTGTTTCTTTTGTAATCTTTAGTTACAGATGACAATGGCGCAAAGAAGCATAAAATATGAAGCAAACCAGTGAGGGAATGGCACATCCAACAAAAAGAGTGAATTTCTGCAGGGATCAGATGTAAATTTTGTGGAGAGGCTTGGCTTGGTAAACGGAGGTCTAAAGTACTGAAGGAAAGTCAGGGTCAAACCTTTATCGCGGTTTAGGCCCCGGCTGGAGTATTGTCTCCAAAGATGTGTAGGTTAGGCGGATTAGCCATGGCAAATGGGAGCGGCACGGTATGGGAGCGGTATGGATTCAACAATATTCGCTGGATCTAAAATCTGGCTACTTTAAACAAACCTTTACATTCACAGTGTAAAAAGTAACTGAGCTGTGATTGAGGTGAGGGCTCCTGGTAACACAGCTCTCTCATTAAGAGGCTGTGGTGGAAATGTTCCCTTATTTACGAGGGTTACCACGAGGAACCTCATTAACAAGGACCCTAATGAGGGAGCACTCGCTTTAAAGGGCATTTTGAAGGGCAACTGCCTCATTAAACAGTGGCTTCCTCGTGGTCTCCGTGCCCAGGTGGGCCCTCGGACTGAAGGGTTGCCCATGGAGCTGCCTGTTTCCTTGACTATAAATGACTCTAATAACAACATGACCCTTCCCTGACAAGGCCAGGGGAAATTTTATTGCAAGAATGGATTTTATTTGGAAAGCCAGAGTGCACATATGGGCCAATGGGCAGTCTGCCCAAACCCTGTGCTCAATCTCGCAGTGGAGGAGCCCAATTGCCATCTGCCCAACACCGGAGCCAACATTCAGAAGCATTAGGAATTAATCATTTTCCATGTTGCTGCCCACTGCCGCTCCAATGCCAATGTGCTTGGCAGGAATGCCCGGTGAAGCGGTGAGACACTTTAATGTGCAGCTGATGAAGGCTGAGGGTGCCAGCCCACACCTGCTCCGAAAGAAAGGAATTTATATAGCACCTTTCACAACCTCTGGGCTCCCCAGAGAGCGCCAGAATAGAATAGAATACAAAGAGACCATTCGGCCCAACAACAATCACAGCTAGGCTCTGTCCCCATAACCCCACATATTAACCCTGCTAACCCCCCTGACACTAAGGGGCATTTTAGCACGGCCAATCCACCATCTTTGGACACTAAGGGACAAGTTAGCATGGCCAATCCACCTAACCTACGCACCTTTAGACACTAAGGGACAATTTAGCATGGCCAATCCACCTAACCTACGCACCTTTGGACACTATGGAGCAATTTAGCATGACCAATCCACCTAATCTGCACATCTTTGGACACAAGGAACAATTTAGCATGGCCAATCCACCTAATCTGCACATCTTTGGACACTAAGGGGCAATTTAGCATGGCCAATACACCTAACCTGCACATCTTTGGACACGAAGGGGCAATTTAGCATGGCCAATCCACCTAATCTGCACATCTTTGGACACTAAGGGGCAATTTAGCATGGCCAATCCACCTAACCTACGCACCTTTGGACACTAAGGGACAATTTAGCACGGCCAATCCAACTAACCTGCTCATCTTTGGACACAAGGGACAATTTAGCATGACCAATCCACCTAACCTACACATCTTTAGACACTAAGGGATAATTTAGCATGGCCAATCCCCCTAACCTACACATCGTTGGACACCAGGGACAATTTAGCATGGCCAATCCACCTAATCTGCACATCTTTGGACACTAAGGGACAATTTCGCATGGCCAATCCAACTAACCTGCACATCTTTCAGACTGTGGGAGGAAACCCACGCAGACACGGGGAGAACGTGCAGACTCCGCACAGAAAGTGACCCAAGCCAGGAACTGAACCCGGGTCCCTGGCGCTGTGAGGCAATGGTGCCAACCACTGTGCCACCCTTCGCTGCTAAGAATTATTCTTTGCCATGTTTGAATATTTTAATTAGTACCTGTGACTATCATAAATCAAATCAAATCAAAATCAGTTGCCTAGCCATTATGATATTGCTGTTTTTGGGATCTTGCTTTGCACAATTTAGCTGCCATACTCCCTGGAATAAAAAACCTCCAGAGTGTTTCATTGGCGTTCTTTATCAGGCAGCTTTCTGTGGACCTGAAGCTTCCTTTGACTTTTCTTTTCAGAAGCTGCTTACGTTAGTGATTCTGCCTGTGCTGGGAATTCCAAAAAAGACACCGGGAAAGCGGGGTCAGAAACTGCCTCGGAAAGTTATTTTGGTACCTTGTGCCCTCTGATTCAGATTGCACAGCTTTGATCGAGACAGACTGCTAGGAGAGGATCCCGCCTTGCTGTCAGACTCCATTCCGATGCCAGCCTGTCTCTTTCCAAACCAAATTACCCAAAGGCACAAGGTTAAAGAGCCCCAAGGCTGGATTTATCAGTAGAATGTTCACTAACAGACGGAAGAGATGTGTCTGTGAGTTATTGCTCAGTCCCGGAGCCCGGCTCCATCTGAGCTCACAGCGGGAATGTTAAAATTAGCTTCAGTGTCTCCGATGAGGGAATGGCAAAAACTCTGATCCTGATTTGGATCGGGGAGTGTGTGTGTGTGTGTGTCTGTGTAGTATGAATGTGTGTGAGAGAGTGAGTGTGAGAGTGAGTATGTGTGTGCGTGCGTGTGTGTGTTGTGTGTGTGTGTGAGCGAGTGTGAGTGTGTGTGTCCGTAAATGTGTGTGTGCGTGAGTGTGTGTGTGTGTGTGTGAATGAGTTTGTGTGTATGTGTGTGTGTGTGCAAGAGAGTGTGTGTGTGTGTGAATGAGTTTGTGTGTATGTGTGAGTGTGTGCAAGAGAGTGTGTGCGTATGTGTGCAAGTGTATGTGTGCGTGAGTGAGTGTTTGAGTGTTTGAGTGATTGTGTGAGTGTGTGTGTTTGAGTGTGTGAGTGTATGTGTGTGAGTGTATGTGTGCGTGAGTGAGAGAGTGTGAGAGTGAGTGAGTGTGTGTCCTTTGACGTTCAATGGCATTACCATCATTGAATCCCCCACAATGAGGTTCCCATTGACCACAAACTGAACTGGACTGGCCATATAAATACCATGGCTACCAGGCTGTAACTCACCTCCTGGCTCCCCAAAGCCAAACCCTGACACCATCTACAAGGCACAAGTCAGGAGTGTGATGGAATACTCCCCACTTGCCTGGATGGGCGCAGCTCCAACAACACTCAAGAAGCTCGACACCATCCAGGACGAAGCAGCCCCGCTTGATTGGCACCACATCCACAAACATTCACTCCCTCCACCACTGACGCTCAGTAGCAGCAGTGTGTACCATCTACAAGATGCACTGCAGCAAGGCTCCTTCAGCATCACCTTCCAAACCCACGATCTCTAGAAGGGCAAGAGCAGCAGACACATGGGAACATCACCATCTGGAGGTTCCCCTCCGACTCACTCACCATCCTGACTTGGAAATATATTGGCCATTCCTTCACTGTCGCTGGGTCAGAATCCCGGAACTCCCTCCCTAACAGCACTGTGGGTGTACCTACCACAGGGACTGCAGTGGGTTCAAGAAGGCGGCTCACCACCTCCTTCTCGAGGGGAAGTTAGGGATGGACAATAAATGCTGGTCCAAGTGGTTTGGCACAGACAAGAAGGGCCAAAAGGCCTGTTTCTGAGCTGTAATTTTCTATGGTTCTATGGTTCTAAGTCAGCAACCCCCACATAGTGTAAATGAACTTTAAAAAAAAAGGGCAGTGTCAGGTGTTCTCTTGAGGCACCCACAACATTCACCTATCAATTGGCACAAGCATGACTACGATCACTCCTCACTTCAGTTAGTGGGATCTTGCTGTGCACAAATTCTTTGCACTTCAAAAGTGACTGATCCAACGTGAAGTGCTTTGGGACACCCTAAGGATGTAAACGGTGCTATGCAAATGAAAATTCTCTCTGCCTTTTTCTCTCTCTTTCCTCTCTCCCCACACCCCCCCGTCCCCGCCGCCCAGACGATAGCCATCACCCGTCCGAGCTAACGCACCCTGTTTATGTTTCGTGTGAGAACAGCCAACGAAAGGCTCCCAGAAACATTTCTGTCAGCACGCTGTCACGTTCAGCCGCCAACTTGGCTTCTGGCGAGCACTCTGGAGGGCCAACAGTTCCGACTATTCTGTTTGGGATTAAGGGAACCTCCTCCGGCCTTCCACAGCCTCGGAGGAAGGAGCTCGGAATAATGGGGGAGGGAATATCGCTGCGAACAATAGCTGGCTCCATGCCAGGCTGGGAAATTAGACCTAATGAGAAAATATCGGGACTGAATGTACTCGAGCTATGGACTTTCTGTTTGGAAAAGCAGAACAAAATCCATTATTCTAGAATTCCGACTGAATTTCCCATTGCGGACGTTTCCAGGAGTGGGGAATGTTAATTTGGGAGTGTACACACACCGGTCAGGGTTTAAGTTTAAGTTTATTTATTAGTGTCACAAGTAAGGCTTATATTAACACCACAATGAAGTCACTGTGAAATTTTCCCTAGTCGCCACACTCCGGCGCCTGTTCGGGTCAATGCACCCTAACCAGCACGTCTTTCAGAATGTGGGAGGAAACCGGAGCAGCCGGAGGAAACCCACGCAGACACGGGGAGAACGTGCAGACTCCGCACGGAGAGTGACCCAAGCCGGGAATCGAACCCAGGTCCCTGGAGCTGTGAGGCAGCAGTGCTGACCACTGTGCTACCGTGCCACCCCCAGCAGTTTTGTCGAGAAAGAGGTATTCCCAACAATAGGCTGGACAGATGTGCGGGGGAGAGGGGGGGGGTGGGGTGTGATGGGCAGGACGGGGCAACCCTGCCTCAGATATTCCGGGGAACCCAAGCTGGGTTCCATGTGAATGTAGCTCAGTCCATCACACAAACCAGCCTCCCATCCACTAACTCTGTCTACACTTCCCGCTGCCTCGGGAAAGCAGCCAGCATAATCAAGGACCCCACACACCCCGGACATTCTCACTTCCACCTTCTTCCGTCGGGAAAAAGATACAAAAGTCTGAAGTCACGTACCAACCGACTCATCTTGTCCCCTGCTGCCATCAGACTTTTGAATGGACCTACCTTATATTAATGGCTAGCACTGCTGCCTCACAGCTCCAGAGACCTGGGTTTGATTCCCAGCTTGGATCACTGTCTGTGTGGAGTTTGCACATCCTCCCCATGTCTGTGTGGGTTTCCTCCGGGTGCTCTGGTTTCCTCCCACAGTCCAAAGATGTGCGGGTCAGGTGCATTGGCCATGCTAAATTGCCCATTGGTGTCCTGGGATGCGTAGGTTAGAGGGATTAGCAGGGTAAAAATGTGGGATTACAGGGATGGGGTGGGATTGTGGTCGGTGCAGACTCGATGGGCTGAATGGCCTCCTTCTGCACTGTAGAGTGTCTATGATTTCTATGATGATTTCTCTACACTCTAGCTATGACTGTAACACTACATTCTGCACCCTCGCCTTTCCTTCTCTATGAACGGTGTTAAGTTCCGGGGATGTATGAGGAGAGGATGACTAGGTTAGGGTTGTTTTTGTTGGAGTTCAGACGAATGAGGGGGAATCTCAACGAGACTTTTAAAATTCTAACAGGACTGGACAGGGTAGATGCAGGGAGGATATTCCCGATGGTGGGGGTGTCCAGAACCAGGGGTCACAGTCTGGGGATTCGGGGTAGACCATTTAGGACGGAGGTGAGGAGACATTTCTTCACCCAAAGAGTGGTGAGCCTGTGGAATTCATTACCACAGGAAGTAGTTGATGCCAAAACATTGAATGTATTCGAGAGGCGGCTGGATATAGCACTTGGGGCGAATGGGATCAAAGGTTATGGGGGGAAAGCAGGATTAGGCTATTGAGTTGGATGATCTGCCATGATCGTGATGAATGGTGGAGCAGGCTCGAAGGGCCAAATGGCCTCCTCCTGCTCCAATCTTCTATGTTTCTATGAAGTTGCATATATAAGGTTAAAATGTGGTGTTTGACAAATGTAAATATTGAAAAGAAATGTTGAGAAAACCAAAAGAAACCATCCAGCGTTGTGTCTTTAGAAAGCCTGTGTCTTTGTGCTGGGGATTTTAAACTGCAGAAAGCAGGCTGCAGAAGACAACTTTACAACATTTGTGTCCAAAGCAGCAGCCAGAGTCCCAGCAGAGCAAAACAGGCTTTTGAATTGGACCACTGAGTTTAAAACAAGCGCTCAAAGACACAGAACCAATTGAATTCAAATTGGAGTGTTGCTGACAGCCTCAAGCCACTCAAATTGCAGGAATACTGTGAGGGAATTCTCGGTATTTAATCCCGGACAAGGGAAAGTAACGGTGTGAAAATGCTTGCTACCTCTTGGGGAAAAGAGGGTGGGCGAGGTTCTCATATAGAATCCTGCAGTTTTAATATATAGCTTCATCAAATCACCATCTCAACTGGAGGAACCAACTCAGAAAGTATCCCAGACCGAAGCATCGGAAGAAAGTTCATACTTCCAACAGACGCCTGGTTTTATATTATTTGAGAGTGACTATATTCTGTAATGACTTGTCTCATTAGTCCTGAATGAGTCGTGTAATTGGAACAGCATTCTGTTGGGGATTTTATTCAATTTGTTAGTTGTTTCAATAAGGTTGTCAAAGATCTGTTAATTGTTCATAGAAAGAAATCATAGAAATCATAGAAACCCTACAGTACAGAAAGAGGCCATTCGGCCCATCGAGTCTGCACCGACCACAATCCCACCCAGGCCCTACCCCCATATCCCTACATATTTCCCACTAATCCCTCTAACCTACACATCTCAGGACACTAAGGGCAATTTTTAGCATAGCCAATGCACCCTAACCCGCACATCTTTGGACTGTGGGAGGAAAGCGGAGCACCCGGAGGAAACCCACGCAGACACGAGGAGAATGTGCAAACTCCACACAGACAGTGACCCGAGCCGGGAATCGAACCCAGGTCCCTGGAGCTGTGAAGCAGCAGTGCTAACCACTGTGCTACCGTGCCGCCCCAAATGATAGAGAGTGACAGAACCTGCTCTTATTTACCAAAATCAGTAGTTTCCTACTATCTCAGCACGCTTATTTAAGATTACAAGGCAAGGTATATCCCTTTGGGGGTTCCAAAAATCGCGCAGAGGGAAACATCACTCCGTGTCGTAACAGCGATATGCTTTGTCTGTATATCGCGCAAGAAACAATACTTTTCACTCTATACTAATACATGTGACAATAATAAATCGGATCAAATCAAATCAAAATCTCTGATAAGCTGTCTGTGGGGCTGCTGTCCCTTTAAGAGATGAGGTCCCACCTCCGGACAGCCAATCGAAGGGCCAGCTTCAGACCCAATGAGAGAGGTGGACACTGTTGGGATTGCAACCAAGATGAGAGACTCATCGATGGGGGCAGGTCTGGGACCGAGCTATGTGGGGTCAGGTAGGGTGGTGCGGGGGAGTGGGAGGAGGATGGGGGAGGAGGATGGAGGGGGGGTGGGGGAGGAGGATGGGGGCACATGTTGCTGGGGGCCAGTCAGTCACATGGCACCTTCTTCTTGAACAGTCTGCAGTCCATGTGATGAAGGTACCCCCCGCAGCGCTGAGGGGCAGGTCGTTCCAGGATTTGAACTAAGCCACCATGAGGGAGGAGTGATATACTTGCAAGTCAGGGTGGTGTGTGCCTTGGAGGGGAACTTGAAGGCAGCGATGCTATTCCCATTCTAGCTGCCCCAGTCTATCCTGTTGTACCTGTTAATTCTCAGATACTTTCAACCAGTTTACTGACTCCAAGGTTTTACCCCGGTGCCCTTATTTGCAAGGTGGACAAAGGACAAACACAAGTAAAGGTTCAACAAGTTTATTAATAATAACACTATTAACCCTTAAATTACCCACATAAAACAAGAGGATACCCCAGATTCAAGTATACTACCCGTAAAGATGGTTTGGTTAAACTGCAGGCCCGATTCTCTGAGTCCCTCTGGTCTGTCGTCACAAAGGTGAGTCTCGATGGCAGCTTCTTCCTTCTCTGGTCAGTTTTCCGAATGGTCACAACTGCCTTCCTTGTCGAGTCTTCGCTGCAGTGTGCCTCTGAGTGTGTCCCTTTATCCCCCAGCCTGCTTGCCTTTCCAGAAACTTCTCTGGCTTCCGGCCAATGAGGTCCCAAGAGGGGATTCCAAAACCCAGTGGGTTTCTTGATGTCTGCCTGACAGGACACCAGGGTCCGCCCCCCAGGTGTCCATCTCCATGTTGTTGAACTTGTTATCAGATAAGGTATCTACAGGAACTCTCGGTGACAGAAAGTCTGGCCCGACCTGGGCTTCTAACAATAGGCCGATGCATTTCAATGAGGTGCCATGATCTCCTGCTAAGTCTCAAGTAGAGTGTAACGACCTTTGATGGGTGGTTGATGGGTCAGGCCCAGACACCTTTGTGTATTGTACAATTGGCCTGCCTGAGGTGTGACTGTGTTTGATTTCAAAATGCCCAATTCTTTAATTTAGGATATCCAATTTTATCAGCCTTAAAACTAGGCCCTGTTTATATCACCACATTCCCTCCTCTTGATCCAATGAGCGTCAGCGAACCGGATCACACAATTCTCACCAAACCATCTCAACAAGCAAGTACCCCGAATCTGGAGTTGACAGTATCATCCCTAACCCACAATAGTACTAACTAACTTAAATGAAGTAAAATAATGAAAAAAAACAATAAGCAATTGGGTATATACAAAACAAAGCAATAAACAGTACAAAATGACAAGTGACCAAGATGGGAGAGTATCAAGGCTCTTGACTGTAGAGCCTCTCCCGATGTCGGATGGCCCTTGCCGAAATTCCTTAGGACGATAGGGAAGCCGGAGCAGTCTGATTGTTGTTGGAAGAAAACGTGGTTGGAAAACTTCCAGGTTGCTTCTGTAAATCAACCATATACTGGTAACACTGAGCGTAGTAGGTCAACTGGGCATCAACATAGTCATGCAGGCAACGAAGGTGATGAGCATGTGTACTGCTAATTCCTTCAAGCAAAAGTCTTGTGGTCTCTGCCTGGCGATCAGATTCACTTTGTGTAATTCGCATTTCCTGTTCTGCTGCTGAACGGGCCTCTGAGACCTTTGCCTTCTTCAGTCTTGCTTTTGCTGCATCTAAATCTGCAAGAGTTTACGTTCTTTAGATATTGTTCTGTAGTCCCCTGCCAGAAAGTTTCTAAGGGATGCCAAAAGGTTGACCTCTGACGAGTGTACTTCCATCGGGCGTGGGGTGAACCACGTATATCCGGGGTATCGTGGCTGATCTCCTGGTCTTTGGTTGATGCGGTGTCTGTGGTTCGGTCTGAGATGAGTAGTCCCAGATAACAGGGAAGTATGTAGTTCATTCTGGGGAAGATCAAGGTAGCACCTGTTAATTCTTATTAATATCTGATTCTCTTGTCCTTTTCTTTACTAGAATGTCGTATGACTCCTCTTTTTTTAAAAAAAATGAAGAAATAAGTAAATGAATAATAAAGGGCCAATAGTGTCACACGAAGAGTTGGTCGGCAAGCAGCATTGATGGGGTTGAGTGGGGGAAGGAGTTTGCAGAGCGTGAAAATAAAATGTTGGATATGTGGCATGTGTCCTTGTTGTTGGAGGACTATGGCACAGTATAACAATAGATTCTTCATCTCACAACCAAACTGTGGTGTGTCGGAAGATTATGACGCAGGATAACATGGGCAGATAAGAAACCCTTTTCAATTGGGTGATGCGTGGAGTAGATGGATAAAGCTATTTACAATCTGGACTGTGATGTCCTGATTCTTTCTTAGTGGAGGGAACCTATATGGGCGGGCTTTGGCTGCCAGGTACCCACTGCGTTACCACCTCTGGTAGTGAGCACCGGGTCAAACGGTTCTGGGAGTCCCGGTACCAGGGGCGCCACAGGGGGTAAGGTTTGCGGGTTCCCCATCCTTTCCGTCGGGGTCCCCTGGGCCGGGGTTTGGCTGATTCCCCTGGCTCCTCCCCCCTTTTGTTTTGTCAAAAATGGCCCCTTGGGGTCTTTTATTGCCGGAACCTGGCATTCATGGGGCTCCCCGCTGTAGGTTAGGTTGCCTGCCAGGAATGTGGGGGTTCTAGCTGCTTGTCGGGCCGGTCCTTCAAGGGGCATGGATCGGGGTCCATCGTCGGGGAACCACTGAGATGGTCGTGTGGGGTAGTTGGGTGGTGCCCTACAGTCCCGGGCAAAATGGTTGGGTTGCCCGCAGGTATAACACTGTGCTTGTGGGCATGGGCCTCTGGGCTCAGCTCTATATCGTTCTCGGTGTCGGGGGTTGGGCCTATGTCCTGTGGAGCCTTGTGGTTCCCTGTGTCGGCGATCAGCAATAGTGTATGGGTATTCGGGGTTTGCTGGTCCCCTGAAATTTGGTGGTGCCCTACAGTCCCGGGCAAAATGGTTGGGTTGCCCACAGTTATAACACTGTTCCTGTGGGGGTGCATATCTGGGGTTGGTTTTATCTTGTTCCCTGTCCCTGGGGTTGGGAATATATCGGGGTTCTGCGCGGGGCTGCGGTCTTCTGTATCGATGATTGGCAGGGGTATATGGGGGTGAGTTTCCCAGTCCCCTGTTTCCACCTCCCCCTTCGTTACACCAAACCAGGGCCAGGTCTGTGTGGATTGGGTTCATCTTTCCGTGTTTTGTGGGCTTGGGGATGTCTGTTTGTCTGACTTCCTGTTCCCACACACGAGTCATTTTGTGGATGGCCCAGGCATCTGTGTGTGTATTATCATCGGGATCAAAATTCTCACAGGCTTTCCGACTCCCCTCGGTGGCGTGTGCTATCAGGGTCCGGATCCATGTGGGCCGGTGGTGTGCATTTAATTGGACTCGATTTAATTGGCCAAAAACCGCAACAAATTGGTTCCATAGTCGGCCAGCATAGGCTGTCGGGTGCTCCCCTCTCTTTTGTTGGCAGTTGTTTAAGCCTTGTACCGGGTCATCCCTATTATAGCCTATGGCGGCCAGAACGGCCGCCTTCATTTCTGGTAGGGTTCCCCCGGCCACGTTCTGGGGTTCGGGTAGGGCGGAACGGATGGCAGGACTTAAACATAACAGAATAAGTTTAACCTCTTCTGCCTCATCTAGGCCGTTTAAAACACGATATTGGGTAACCTGGTCAAAGAGAGCATGTGAATCCCTGGAGGGTTCAAATACTCCAATCACTTTAGCTATGTCAGTAAGCTGTGTCATGGTGTATGGAGTTACATAAGTCACATTGTGGTTCTGTCCGTCCTGTCGTTGGGTGGTGACCGGATTCATCGGTACAGGAACCGGATTAGTGACTGGGCTTTTTGGGATGGTACAAGGACTACGAGCTGAGACTGGGTTTCCCCAGGTGGGGGCTGGATTAGGTGGTGCCATTGGTTCCACTCCCGGGAAGGGAGGTGGGGGTCCCCAGTCGGTAGTGACACTAGCTGTTGCATAATGGCAGGCATCTTCTTCTAAACCCCCCACTCTACCCCTGGGTCACTATCCCCTGTTTCGGTCGTGTATGCACACATTACACCCCTTTTTATGGCTAGTTGTGCTTTTAAATCTTCAATCTCGCGCAGGCATTTGGAGTGGTCTGTTGCGCGGGCTGTATTTACTTTTCCTGCTTGGTGCAAAACTTTTACTGCAGCCTGTAGGTCGCTGCATTTACGTTTAACTCCCTCTACCTGTTGCAGCACAGCCTCTCTCTCACTGACAGCGCGCTGTGCCTTTTAGCAGGCTTTATCACATTGAGCCTGGAATTGGCTCATGCGTATCATGTTAATCTGGTTCCTTTCTTCTTCTGTGTTTACCTCCGCTTCCAATTGTTGTATGCGCGCGGTCTTCCATTGGGCGCGCTTAAATGTGAGGATGGTTAGGTACACTGCCATAAATAGGATTCCTATTACGGCCAGTTGTGACAGAATGCGGACCCATGGGTGGATTTGGACATTTGAACCCCAATCCCAGAGGTCCTCCCATGCAGCATGACTGGCCATGATTATTTCCTTTTAGGATTCGTCACTTGAGTATACGTAAGGGATCGGGGTAGGGATCCGGTTTTCACTAAATTCCCTCCCGTAGATTTTACCCAAATTCCCTAGACTGTTCTAGTTCTAACGACACAGTTTGTCCACCTTGTGTTACAGACACCGGGTTTATGGCCCAATTTACTGGTTGAATCTGTATTAGTCCTTCACTCACTTAAGACTGGCCGTCACGTGGGGCATCTGCCCTCTTAATTCAGGCTCAGACGGAGTGTTGGAGAATACCGGGTTGAAGGTTCGACTTCGGAGCAACGTATCACTCCTTATCGAAGTCCCATCTGGGGTGCCACTGTTGTACCTGTTAATTCTCAGATACTTTCAACCAGTTTACTTGCTCCAAGGTTTTACCCCGATGCCCTTATTTGCAAGATGGACAAAGGACAAACACAAGTAAAGATTCAACAAGTTTATTAATAATAACACTATTAACCCTTAAATTACCCACATAAAACAAGAAGATACCCCAGATTCAAGTATACTACCCGTAAAGATGGTTTGGTTAAACTGCAGGCCCGATTCTCTGAGTCCCTCTGGTCTGTCGTCACGAAGGTGAGTCTCGATGGCAACTTCTTCCTTCTCTGGTCAGTCTTCCGAATGGTCACAACTGCCCCCCTTGCCGAGTCTTCGCTGCTGTGTGTCTCTGAGTGTGTCCCTTTATCCCCCAGCCTGCTTGCCTTTCCAGAAACTTCTCTGGCTTCCGGCCAATGAGGTCCCAGGAGGGGGTTCCAATACCCAGTGGGTTTCTTGATGTCTGCCTGACAGGACACCAGGGTCCGCCCCCCAGGTGTCCATCTCCATGTTGTTAAACTTGTTATCGGATAAGGTTTCTACAGGATCTCTTGGTGACAGAAAGTCTGGCCCGATCTGGGCTTCTAACAATAGGCCGATGCATTTCAATGAGGTGCCATGATCTCCTGCTAAGTCTCAAGTAGAGTGTAACGACCTTTGATGGGTGGTTGATGGGTCCGGCCCAGACACATTTGTGTATTGTACAATTGGCCTGCCTGCGGTTTGACTGTGTTTGATTTCAATGTGCCCAATTCTTTAATTTAGGATATCCAATTTTATCAGCCTTAAAACTAGGCCCTGTTTATATCACCACAATCCGGATGGGTAGAAGTCGCGCAAGATCCACCCAGACCAGTCACCCGAGGTCGGGAATCGAACCCGGGTCCCTGGCGCTTGGTGTGCTAACCACTCTGCCACCGTGCCGCCCATATCTGAATGTTAGTTCCGTCCAACTGAGGCTGTGGGTGAGCTGGGAAGCTTCAGAGCAGAAAATAAAGGATTGAGATTGCCAAAGTGTGATCACTTAACAGTGAGTGGCCTGAGGGCATAATCAGTTCTTTGAAGCCTGGGTCTCAGAAAGAAAAATACTGGATAAATTCTTTGCTGTGCCTGTTAGCCAGAGGTCAGAACTTCCAGTAGCTGCGTATATTTATATTTTTCTGAGGTAGGGGGTTCCAGAACTGTCAACCTTTGTGATTGGGCAATCGCATGTCTGCTGCCTCAGAGAGCTCCCACAAACAGCAAAGGGGCAAGTTGTCAGATTTATCGGTGTGGGTTTGAGGAGTAAATATTGGTCAGGATGCCCCTACTCTGGCGCCCAAGAGGTTTGGAGGGGGAGGGTTTTGTCTTTCTGTCAGTAGGGCAGATGGCACCTTCGCTGAACATCACGTCGCAAAGGTGGCACCCCCCCGTGCTCTGTATCTCTGGGAATCTCCAGGATGAGGCCATGATTCACCCATCAAAACGCCAAATAAAATGAGAGTGCCTCCGATTCCTTTTCCCTGAAGACCATACGCGCAGGAGCAGGAGTAGACCATTCGGCCCATCGAGTCTGCTCAAGTTAAAGCTTTAAAGTTTATTTATTAGTTTCACAAGTAGGCTTACATTCACACTGCAATGAAGTTACTGTGAAAATCCCCTAGTCGCCACACTCCGGCGCCTGTTCAGGTACACTGAGGGAGAATTTAGCACGGCCAATGCACTTAACCAGCACATCTTTCGGACTGTGGGAGGAAACCGGAGCTCCTGGAGGAAACCCACACAGACACGGGGAGAACGTGCAGACTCCACATAGACAGTGACCCAAGCTGGGATTCGAACCTGGGTCGCTGGGGCTGTGAGGCAGCAGTGCTAACCACTGTGCCACCGTGTCCCCCATTTGCCCCAGTTGCTCCGCCATTCAATGAGATCATGACTGATCTGATGTGATAATCCTCAACTCCACTTTCCCTCCTTATCCCCAATACCCTCGATTCCCTTACTGATTAAAAATCTGTCTGTCTCAGCCTTGAACATACTTAACGACCCAGCCTCTACAGCCCTCTGCGGGAAAGAATTCCACAGATTCACCACCCACTGAGTGAAGAAATTCCTCCTCATCTCTGTCTTCAGTGGGTGACCCCCTCACTCTGAGATTATGCCCTCTTGTCCCAGACTCTCCCACAAGGGGAAACAACCTCTCAGCATCTACCCTGTCAAGCCCCCTGAGAATCCGAAATATCTCAATAAGGTCGCCTCTCATTTACTAAACTCCCATGAGTACAGGCCCAACCTACTCAACCTCGCCTCATAAGAAAATCCCTCCATACCCGGGATCAACCTGGTGAACCTTCTCTGGGCTGCCTCCAATGCCGATGTTTCTTTCCGTAGATAAGGGGACCAAAACGGTTCACAGTATTCCAGGTTAGGTCTAACTGGTGCCTGGTTCATTTTGCTTGTTGATTGGAAAGATATCAGAGAGGGGAGACTTCGATGAGGTTAAGAGGCTGGAGGAGTGGAGGTCAGGTGAGGGAAGTTTCAGGAAGAATAGAAAATCCTATAGTGCTGAAGGGTCACATTCGGCCCTTCAAGTCTCGACCGACTCTCTCACAGAGCATCTAACCCAGGCCCCATCTCCATAACTCCACGTTTTTGCCCTGCTAATCCCCCTAACCTACACATATTTGGATACTAAGGGGCAATTTAGCATGGCCAATCCCCCATACCTGCACATCTTTGGACACGAAGGGGCAATTTAGCATGGCCAATCCACCTAACCTGCACATCTTTGGATACGAAGGGGCAATTTAGCATGGCCAATCCCCCTAACCTGCACATCTTTGGATACTAAGGGGCAATTTAGCATGGCCAATCCACCTAACCTGCACATCTTTGGACACTAAAGGGCAATTTAGCATGGCCAATCCACCTAACCTGCACATCTTTGGATACGAAGGGGCAATTTAGCATGGCCAATCCACCTTATCTTTGGACTGTAGGAGGAAACCAGAACACCCAGAGGAAAGCTATGCAGATACGGAGGGTCCAAAAGACGTGTTGGTTAGGTGCATTGGCCATGTCAAATTCTCCCTCAGTGTACCCGAACAAGCACTGGAGTGTGGCGACTAGGGGATTTTCACAGTAACTTCATTGCAGTGTTAATGTAAGACTACTTGTGACACTGATAAATAAACTTAAACTTAAACATGCAATCACCAAACAGACTGTCACCCAAGGCCGGAATCGAACCTGGGGTCCCTGGCGCTGTGAGGCGGCAGTGCTAACCACTGTGCTACCGTGCCGCCCTATGTCCAACCTGAGTTGACAAGTTGACTTCCCCTTCCTCTCCTGTTACCCCCCACCCCCACCCTGACCCCAACCTCCTGCACACCATGGAGACACCAACTCTCTATCGGACCACCTGAAGTAAAGGATACCACATCAGGGGCAGACAGTCACTGTGTTCAGCTGGGTGGGTGAGCAAGAGGTGACATGAATCCAACCGTACGCAGGATAAAGCAACGCAGAGTGGAAAGAGTGAACCTTTAGACAAACAGGAAGCTAAACAGGGTTGAAAGAGAAAAAAAAGTCCAGGGTTTCATTTTGCGAAAGGGCCTGCGTGGGAGGGCCAATGGAAACTGGAAACTCAAGTGGTGTCACAGACATGTCCTCATGGATTACTGATGGCCAGTTTATAACTGGCCTGGACCAGCCAAGTTAACGCCCATGGAACCTGTACAAACTGCAGTCACGGTGAAGAGCTGAATCTCGCACACTTAAAGGGGATGTTCCACTGAATCATAGAATCCTTACAGTTCAGAAGGAGGCCATTCGGCCCATCGAGTCTGCACCGACCGCAATCCCACCCTGTAACCCTACACATTTACCCTGCTAATCCCCTGACACTCGGTTTAATTTAGCACGGCCAATCCACCTAACCAGCACATCTTTGGACTATGGGAGGAAACCGGAGCCCCAGCGGAAACCCACGCAGATACAGGGAGAATGTGCAAACTCCACACAGACAGTAACCCGAGACCGGAATTGAACCCAGGTCCCTGATGCTGTGAGGCAGCAGTGCTAACCACTGCGCCACCGTGCCGCCCACTGTTGTTTCAAGGGTTTTTACTTTGTTGTTGTTCTCACGTGTTGAGGACCAACAGCGAAGAAAAAAAACAGCAAAACCTGCAAATGAAGGATACATGTCCAAACTGCTGGCCCAGTGGTTAGCACTGCTGCCTCACAGTGCCAGGGACTCGAGTTCGATTCCCGGCTTGGGTCATTGTCTGTGCGGAGTTTGCACATTCTCCCCGTGTCTGCGTGGGTTTCCTGCAGGTGCTCCAGTTTCCTCCCACCATTGGAAAGACATATTGGTTAGGTGCATTGGCCATGCTAAATTGCCTCTTAGTATCAGGGGGACTGGCAGAGTAAGTATGTGGGGTTATGTGAATAGGGCCTGGCTGGGGTTGTTGTCAGTGCAGGCTCAGTGGGCCGAATGGCCTCCTTCTGCACTTTGTATATGATTCTATGGCCATGTATACGTACAAAAATGGAACTCCAGCATTGTCAGCGTTGTGACCGCTACCACCTAGAAGGGACACCCGGAAACACCACCACCTGGAGGTTCCCCTCCGAGCCACTCACCATCCTGTCTTGGAAATATATCGGCTGTTTCTTCACTGTGGCTGGGTCAAAATCCTGGAACTCCCTCCCTAACAGCACTGTGGGTGTACCTGCACCACACGGACAACAGCGGCTCAAGAAGGCAGCTCACCAGCACCTTCTCAAGGGGCAATTAGGGATGGGCAATAAATGCTGGCCAGTGACACCCAGACCCTGTAAATGAATTGAAAAAAATTGATGCCAAAATCACTGATTATTACTGGGATTTGCAACATATGAATTAATTTTTCATTCTGGGCCAAGAATGCAAGATGACCATCGATTAACCCAAAGGGTCAGCAACATTCACACCATGAAGAGTCCGTTTTTTAAAAAAGAGTTAAAAACATAGAAACCCTACAGTGCAGAAGGAGGCCATTCGACCCATCGAGCCTGCACCGACCACAATCCCACCCAGGCCCTATCCCCATAACCCCACATACTTATTTACCCTGCTAATCCCCTGACACTAAAATCAATTTAGCCTGGCCAATGCACCCTAACCTGCACGTCTTTCGGACTGTGGGAGGAAACCGGAGCACCCGGAGGAAACCCACGCAGACACGGGGGAGAACGTGCAGACTCCACACAGACAGTGACCCAAGCCGGGAATTGAACTCAGGTCGCTGGTGCTGTGAGACAGCAGTGCTAACCCACTGTGCCACCGTGCCGCCCAGAACCGCAGTTCTGTAACACAACTACCAACAATTATTTTTTAAGAAAATGCCACACAATTCAGCAATATGTTAAAGACTTTTTACAAAAAGTTGCAGATCGAATGATACTTTCACACCAGTGCAATGCTTGAAAAAACTGAATCAAGCGATTTAATTATCATCAATAAGGATTCAATTGTTCTCGGTTGGGAGTTGTGCGTGAATGCAGAGCCACAGGTTCGAAAACATTGCGATAGCATATTTGGGAAGAACATTTTTATAGAATAATCGAATCCCTACAGTGCAGAAGGGGGCCATATGGCCCATCGAGCCTGCAGCCAGGTTCTATCCCCATAACTCCACATATTTACCCTAGCTTGTCCCCCTGACACTAAGGGGCAATTTAGCATGGCCAATCCACCTAACCCGCACATCTTTAGACTGTGGGAAGAAACCAGAGCACCCGGAGGAAACCCACGCAAACACGGGGAGAACGTGCAGACTCCACACAGACAGTGACCCGAGGCCAGAATCGTGTTCTGGTCTGGAGCTGTGGCCGGTGACGGTTAAAGCTCCAATGTCCTTTCCATCGCATGGCTGACCAGGAATTTCTCCCCAGTTTTACTGCCAGCACTGGCGTGCGTCGGAAAGATTTTGCAGGTTGATACTCAACCCGTTTGGACGCGTTATGAATGCACCTTCCTTGGCCAACAAGTCCTGGGGTGGGACTCGAACCTGGAGATGCTGGCTCAGAGCAGAGACGCAAGGCCACAAGTCCTCCATGATTTCCCTGCAGTTAGCCATCCAAGGACAATGCATGGGCTGCCAAGGTGGGAAGGACAGACAGGAAGCTCCCCTGTTCCAAGAGGTCGGCAGTCTCATCGTTAGAGGTGGAAGCAGCCCGTTCACGCGCTAAAGACAAAGAGGTGACCTTCGTAGATCTCCCGAGAAAGGGGAACAATCAAGAGGAACAAACACGACCAGCCTTCCCTGAGAGTCCCTGGTTTTGTTTTATTCATTCCTGGGACATGGGGGTCGCTGGCTGGGCCAGCATTTATTACCCATCCCTAGTTGCCCTTGAGAAGGTGGTGGTGAGCTGCCTTCTTGAATCGCTGCAGTCCGTGTGCTGTGGGTTGACCCACAATGCCGTTAGGGAGGGAATTCCAGGACTTTGACCCAATGACTGTGAAGGAACGGCCGATATATTTCCAAGTCAGTATGGTGAGTGGCTTGGAGGGGAACTTGCAGGCGGTGGTGTTCCCATGTATCTGCTGCCTTATCCTTCTGGATGGAAGTAGTTGTGAGTTTGGAAGGTGCTGCCTAAGGATCTTTGGTGAGTTGCTGCAGTGCATCTTGTAGATGGTACACACTGCTGCTACTGAGCGTCGGTGGTGGAAGGAGTGAATGTTTGTAGATGTGGTGCCAATCAAGCGGGGCTGCTTTGTCCTGGATGGTGTCAAGCTTCTTGAGTGTTGTTGGAACTGCGCCCATCCAGGCAAGTGGCGAGTATTCCATCACACTCCTGACTTGTGCCTTGTAGATGGTGGACAGGCTTTGGGGAGTCAGGAAGCTGTTCTTGAGTCGGTTGGTATGTGATCTCAGGCTTTTGTATCTTTCTCCCAACAGAAGAAGGCGGAAGAGAGAATGTCTGAGGTGTGTGGGGGCCCTTGATTATGCTGGCTGCTTTGCCAAGGCAGCGGGAAGTGTAGACAGAGTCAATGGATGGGAGGCTGGTTTGCGTGATGGACTGGGCTACATTCACAACCTTTTGTAGTTCCTTGCGGTCTTGGGCAGAGCAGGAGCCCATACCAAGCTGTGATGCAACCAGAAAGAATGCTTCCTGTGGTGCATCTGTACAAGTTGGTGTGAGTCGTAGCGGACATGCTGAATTTCCCTAGACTCCTGAGAATGTAGAAGTGTTGGTGGGCTTTCTTAACTATAGCATCAATGTGGAGTGACCGGACAGGTTGGTGGTGATCTGGACACCTAGAAACCTGAAATTCTCAACCATTTCCACTTCATCATCTTTGTATTGGCTACTGCACATCATTGACAGCCTTGATCTTTGCAAACACTGCAATGCCGGCCTCCCACCCACTGACCGCCAACTGCAGGAATAATGAAATATCTGACACAGGTCTCCAGGGAACTGGCATCAAGGTAGGCATGAAAAGAAAATACTCGGGTGCCACGCCTTAATCAGGCTTGGCTTCGATTTGTGTGGAATTGCCACACGTAAAAAGATCGGAATTATCAACGACAACACGGTGGCGTAGTGGTTAGCACTGCTGCTTCACAACGCCAGGGACCCAGGTTCAATCCCAGGCTTGGGTTACTGTCTGTGTGGAGTCTACACATTCTTTTCATGTCTGTGTGGGTTTCCTGCGGGTGCTCCGGTTTCCTCCCACAGTCCAAAGATGCGCGGGTTAGGTGGATTGGCCATGCTAAATTGTCCCTTAATGTCCAAAGATGTGTAGGTTGGGTGGATTGGCCGTGCTAAATTGCTCCTTAATGTCTGCAGACGTGTAGGTTTAGGTGGATTGGCCATGCTAAATGTACGGGGAAGAGGGCAGGAAGATGGGCCTGGATAAGATATTTCCTTTGGAGAGTCGGTGCAGAATCGGTAGGGCCAAGTGGCCTCCTTCTGCACTGTTGGGATTCTATGGAGTCTATGGAACGCCATCTCTGTGGCATTAAGCCTCTTCGGCCTGTGGTCAGGACTAGGGTTTCACCCACATCCTGTGAGGCCCTGGAGGCCTCAGGCCTACGGCAGGAAAGGAGCCTCGACAACTCCAAAAGCCTTTTAGAGGAATGTGAGTCCGAATCAAGAAAAATAAACGTCCCACACTGAATTTTTTTGGTTACTTAAATCAGATTAATGAATGTGAGAGAGGCAACCTTGCAGAACAATGTTTGTGTTTTCAGGTGTTCGCTGGCTTTTGAGCTCAGTATGACTCAAACCTGACGTAGGGGGCAGACCAAGTAGATGCTAATTACCTCTGAAGAACAAAGAACAAAGAACAGTACAGCACAGGAAACAGGCCCTTCGGCCCTCCAAGCCTGTGCCGCTCCTTGGTCCAACTAGACCAATCGTTTGTATCCCTCCATTCCCAGGCTGCTCATGTGACTATCCAAGTAAGTCTTAAACGATGTCAGCGTGCCTGCCTCCACCACCCTACTTGGCAGCGCATTCCAGGCCCCCACCACCCTCTGTGTAAAAAACGTCCCTCTGATGTCTGAGTTATACTTCGCCCCTCTCAGCTTGAGCCCGTGACCCCTCGTGATCGTCACCTCCGACCTGGGAAAAAGCTTCCCACTGTTCACCCTATCTATACCCTTCATAATCTTGTACACCTCTATTAGATCTCCCCTCATTCTCCGTCTTTCCAAGGAGAACAACCCCAGTCTACCCAATCTCTCCTCATAGCTAAGACCCTCCATACCAGGCAACATCCTGGTAAACCTTCTCTGCACTCTCTCTAACGCCTCCACGTCCTTCTGGTAGTGCGGCGACCAGAACTGGACGCAGTACTCCAAATGTGGCCTAACCAGCGTTCTATACAGCTGCATCATCAGACTCCAGAAGAAATGTTGGCTTTCAGAAACATCATCCGTGTTGAACAGTCACACAGTATGCTGATTGTGGTCTAACCGAGGTTCTATATAAGTTTAGCAGCACCACATTATTTCCTTTCTAACTCCACTGAAAATGAACCACAGTGGTTACGTTGCAAACTGTATGCCCAATCAAGTTATATTGATGCTTCTACTTGTCATAGAATCCCTACAGTGCAGAAGGAAGCCATTCGGCCCATCGAGTCTGCACCGACCACAACCCCACCCAGGCCCTTATCCCCACAACCCTATACATTTATCCCAGCGAGTCCCCCTGACACTAAGGGGCAATTTAGCATGGCCAATCCACCTAACCCGCATATCTTTGGACTGTGGGAGGAAACCGGAGCACCCGGAGGAAACTCACACAGACATGGGGAGAACGTGCAGACTCCGCACAGACAGTGACCCAAGCCGGGGATCGAACCCGGGTCGCTGGCGCTGTGAGGCAGCAGTGCTAACCACTGTGCCACCCAAAGCTCCTGTACTCAATGTGAGAGCATTGAGCACAGGAGTTGGGACATTACGTTACATCTGTACAAGACATTGGGAAGGCCAAATTTGGAGTACTGCGTATGGGCAGCACGGTGGCACAGTGGTTAGCACTGCTGCCTCACAGCGCCAGGGACTCAGATTCGATTCCCGGCTTGAGTCACTGTCTGTGTGGGGTCTGCACGTTCTCCCCGTGTCTGCGTGGGTTTCCTCCGGGTGCTCCGGTTTCCTCCCACAGTCCGAAAGACATGCTGGTTATTTGATTTGATTTGATTTATTATTATCACATGTATTAGTATACAGTGGAAAGTATTGCTTCTTGCGCGGTATACAGACAAAGCATACCGTTCATAGAGAAGGAAAGGAGAGAATGTAGTGTTACAGTCACAAGTAGGATGTCGAGAAAGATCAACTTAATGTAAGGTAGGTCCATTCAAAAGTCTAATGGCAGCAGGGAAGAAGCTGTTCTTGAGTCGGTTGGTGATGCGCGTTATCACTCACGAGGCTTGAGATGCTCAAGGAAATAAAGGCTTTTATTTACTATTACAACGAAGCTACCATGTATAGTACACGATCCCAGACTGAGGGGTCCCAGACAGAGCAGTGACCTTTATACCTCTCCCAGGAGGCGGAGCCCGACTGGGATGTACCATAATAACTATAATACAGGTGTAACAGCCCAACCCTAACCCCAACAGCAACAAGTAGAACAACCCATCCCTAACCCCAACAGCAACATATATACATACTCGTAGTACTGGCCAGACCCTGGCTCAGTACTATCTAATGGGAACCAACGATGGTTCACCACAGTTGGTACGTGACCTCAGACTTTTGTATCTTTTACCCGACGGAAGAAGGTGGAAGAGAGAATGTCCGGGGTGCGTGGGGTCCTTGATTATGCTGGCTGCTTTGCCGAGGCAGCGGGAAGTGTAGCCAGAGTCAATGGATGGAAGGCTGGTTTGCGTGATGTTTAGGTGCATTGGCCGTGCTAAATTCTCCCTCACTATACCCGAACAGGCGCCGGAGTGTGGCGACTAGGGGATTTTCACAGTAACTTCATTGCAGTGTTAATGGAATGTAATGTTAATTTGCAATGCTAATAAATAAACTTTAAAACGGTGCTTGATGGCCAGCACAGACACGATGCGCCGAAGGGCTTCTTCATAGAATCATAGAAACCCTACAGTGCAGAAGGAGGCCATTCGGCCCATCAAGTCTGCACCGACCACAATCCCACCCAGGCCCCACATATTTACCCGCTAATCCCTCTAACCTACGCATCTCAGGACTCTAAGGGGCAATTTTTAACCTGGCCAATCAACCTAACCCGCACATCTTTGGACTGTGGGAGGAAACCGGAGCACCCGGAGGAAACCCACGCAAACACGAGGAGAATGTGCAAACTCCACACAGACAGTGACCCGAGCCGGGAATCGAACACGGGACCCTGGAGCTGTGAAGCAGCAGTGCTAACCACTGTGCTACCGTGCCGCCCACGGAATTGTGCTGTAGACTCTACAATTTTTAATGGCAATCTGATGGTAATGTCACTGGACAAGTAAATCCAGAGGCCCCAGGCTAATGTTCTGAGGACAAAGATTCATATCCCACCATGGCAGCTGGTAGAACTTAAATTCAATTGATCCAAAAGCTAGATTAAGTAATGAAACCATTGCTGTAAAAACCCATCTGGTTCACTAATGTCCTTTAGGGAAGGAAATCTGCCGTCCTTACCCGGTCTGGTCTACATGTGACTCCAGAGCCACAGGTTGACTCTTAACATCCTTCTGAAATGGTGTAGCAAACAACTCAGTTCAAGGGCAATTAGGGATGAGTAACAAATACTGGCCTTGCCAGCGATACCCACATCACTTGAGAGAAGAAATATAAAAGACGCTCCTTAAACTCTAACACTTAATCCAAGCTTCCTGTTAACACCTTCTCTCTGAGTAGCTTCCTGTAAAGGGGCGGCACAGTGACACAGTGGTTAGCACTGCTGCCTCACAGCGCTAGGGACCCGGATTCAATTCCGGCCTGGGGTTACTGTCTGTGTGGAGTTTGCGCATTCTTTTCCCGTGTCCGCATGGGTTTCCTCCCACACTCCAAAGATGTGCGGGTTAGGTGGATTGGCCATCTAACTTGCTCCTTGGTGTCCAAAGATGTGCAGTTTAGATGGATTGGCCATGCTAAATTGCCCCTTGGTATCCAAAGATATGCAGTTTAGGTGGATTGGCCATGCTAAATTGTCCCTTAGTGTCCCAAGTGGTTAGCACTGCTGCCTCACAGCATCAGGGACCTGGGTTCGATTCCCAGCTCGGCTCACTGTCTGTGTGGAGTTTGCACACTCTCCCCATGTCTGCGTGGGTTTCCTCCGGGCGCTCCGGTTTCCTCCCACAGTCTGAAAGATGTGCCAGTTAGGGTGCATTGGCCATGCTAAATTGCCCCTTAGTGTACCCGAACAGGCGCCGGAGTGTGGCAACTAAGGGATTTCCACAGTAACTTCATTACAGTGTGAATGTAAAGCTACTTGTGACTAATAAATAAACTTTAAACTTTTAAACAAGATGTGCTGGTCAGGTGGATTGGCCATCCTAAATTGCCCCTTTGTTTCAGGGGAACCAGCAGGGTAAATACGTAGGGTTACGGGGATAGGGCCTGGGTGGGATTATTGTTGGTGCAGACTCGATGGACCGAAAGGGATTCTATGGAATAATTAGTTGGTATGAAGCATCTTGGGACATTTTACTCCACTATAGATGCTATATAAAGGCAAGCTGTTGTTGTTTTGTGAGGTGAGGTTCTATGTTTTTGTCCTGTGGACCAGGAGAAACATCCTGGTTGGGTTGACCTCAGCAGTCCAACTTAGACAGGAACTTGGCTGGCTTAATTAATGGCCCAAGGCTCTCAGCACTGAGGCAACATCAAGAATGGATGTCTGAAACGTTCCAAGACGTCTTTTTATATGAGGAAAATGATGTTGGAAAAAAACGTCCAAACCTCGTGGGGTCCCAGATGAAAGTAATTAGTCTGAATTTTATGGGTGCCTTTGCAATAATGGACACACAAGGCTCCATGTCGATGTAAAAGCCACAAAATGCACAGTGGGCGAGCAGAGATCTGATTAGAATGATAAAGTACAGGAGGCCATTCAACCCATCTTACTTGTACTGCTCCTCTGACAGAGATTGGCTATGCTGAATTGCCTTTTAGTGTCCTGGGATGTGTATGTTAGAGGGATTAGTGGGGTAAACATGTGGGGGTTACAGGGATAGGGCCTGGGTGGGATTGTTGTCAGTGCAGGCTCGATGGGCCGAATGACCTCCTTCTGCACTGTAGGGTTCTATGATCCTATTCAATTCAATTAATCCCCCTCCCCTGCTTGTTCCTTATCTACAGAAAGATATACTGGCATTGGAGGCAGTCCAGAGAAGATTCACCAGCTTGATCCTGGGAATGGCGGGATTTTCTTACAAGGAGAGGTTGAGTAGGATGGGCCTGTACTCATTGGAGTTTAGAAGAATGAGAGGCGACCTTATTGAGATGCACAGGATTCTCAGGGGGCTTGACAGGGTCGATGCTGAGAGGTTGTTTCCCCTTGTGGGAGAGTCTGGGACAAGAGGGTACAATCTCAGAGTGAGGGGGTCACCCATTGAAGACAGAGATGAGGAGGAATTTCTTCTCTCAGAGGGTGGTGAATCTGTGGAATTCTTTCCCACAGAGGGCTGTAGAGGCTGGGTCGTTAACTATGTTCAAGGCTGAGATAGATTTTTAATCAGTAACGGAATCGAGGGTTATGGGGATAAGGCGGGAAAGTGGAGTTGAGGAGTATCATTTTGTTGTGATCTAATTGAATGAAGGAGCAGACTTGATGGGCCAAATGGCCTACTTCTGTTCCTGCGTCTTATGGTCTTTTTACCCACAACCAGGCAATTTTTACGCTTTCAAGTATTGTGAAATTTGAAATCAATTTTAAAAAAAAATCTGATATTAAAAGTCTAAGGATGACAATGAACCATTGTCTATAAAAAAAGCCCATCTGATTCACTAATGTCCCTTCAGGGAAGGAAATCTTACGCAGTCTGGCCTACATGTGACTCCAAACCCTCTGAAATGGCCATGAAAGCCACTCAATTCAAGGGTATTCGAGATGGGCAATAAATGTTGGCCCAGTCAGCGACGCCCACATCCCATCAACAAATAAAATAAACTCCTCAACCTTGTTGCATCTCAAAAGCTTCCTTAAGACTAATCTTCTCAAGTACACAGTCAACCAGTCCACTTGACCCCAATCCGTCAACCAGGAAGCACTTGGTTTCCTTTGATTGAGGTTCACTGTACACCAATAATAATTTGCATTTATATAGCGCATTTAACATAGTAAAACATCCCAAGGCACTTTAGCCGAGTGTTATCAAACTCGTCACCAATATTAGGGCAGATGACCCAAAGCTTGTTCAAAGAGAGGCGACATCAAGGGGGAGGGATGTTGATACGGGAGGAAGTTTAGGGAGGGAATTCCAGAGCTTAGGTCATATGGCACAATCACCAATCGTGGATCACTTAGAATCATGGAATCATAGAATCCCAACAGTGGAGTGGGAGGCCATTCAGCCCATTGAGGCTGCAACAATAACAATCCGACCCAGGCCCTACCTCCCATAACCCTATACATATTTACCCTGCTAATCCCCCTGGCACTAAGAGACAATTTAGCATAGCTATTCCACCTACCCTGCACATCTTTGGACTGTGGGAGGAAACCGGAGCACCCGGAGGAAACCCACGGGGAGAACGTGCAAACTCCACACAGACCCGAGGCCGCAATTGAACCCGGGTCCCTGGCGCTGTGAGGCAAAGGTGCCAACCACCGTGCCGCCGCAGCCCATCGAGTCTGCATTGACAACAATCCCACTCAGGCCCTATCCCCGTAACCTGCACATTTACCCTGATAATCCCCCTGATACTAAGGGACAATTTAGCATGGCCAATCACCCTAACCTGCACATCCAGGGACTCTAAGGTGCAATTTAGCATGCAGAATCCACCTAATCACCTAATCCACCTGTGGGTGGCGCGGGGGCACAGTGGTTAGCTGCTGCATCTCAGCACCAGGGACCCGGGTTTGATTCCAGCCTTAGGTCATTGTCTGTGTGGAGTCTGCATGTTCTCCCCGCGTGGGTTTCCTCCGGGTGCTCCAGTTTCCTCCCACAGTCTGAAAGACGTGCTGGTTAGGGTGCATTGGCCGTGGTAAATTCTCCCTCAGTGGACCCGAACAGGCGCCGGAGTGTGGCGACGAGGGGATTTTCACAGTAACTTCATTGCAGTGTTAATGTAAGCCTACTTGTGGCCCTAATAAATAAATAAACTTTACCTAATCTACACATCTTTGGACACTAAGGATCAATTTAGCATGGCCAATCCACCTAACCTGCACATCTTTGGACTGTGGGAGGAAACCGGAGCACCCGGAGGAAACCCACGCAGACACGAGGAGAACGTGCAAACTCCACACACACAGTGACTGAAGCCAGGAATTGAACCCGGGTCCCTGGCACTGTGAGGCAGCAGTGCTAACCACTGCGGCATCGTGCCACTCCATCCTTGGTTATTAAGTGAACCATAAGAATAAAAAGAAAGACTGGAATTTATATAGCGCTTTTCATGACTGCCATACATCTCAATGTGCTTAACAGCCAAGGGTGTACTTTGGAAGTGTCGTCACTCTCGTAATGTGTGAAGTGATTTTCTTTGGCAGGAAGAATATTCAGGGACATTATAAAATAAAGGGAGGAACTCGAAAGGAAGGGACTTGGGAGTCCTAGTCCAGGATTCTCTAAAGGTAAACTTGCAGGTTGAGTCCGTAATTAAGAAAGCAAATGTAATGTTGTCATTTATCTCAAGAGGCTTGGAATACAAAAGCAGGGATGTACTTCTGAGGCTTTATAAAGCACTGGTTAGGCCCCATTTGGAGTACTGTGAGCAATTTTGGGCCCCACACCTCAGGAAGGAAATACTGGCACTGGAGCAGGTCCAGCGGAGATTCACACGGATGATCCCAGGAATGGTAGGCCTGACATACGATGAACGTCTGAGGATCGTGGGATTATATTCATTGGAGTTTAGGAGGTTGAGGGGAGATCTAATAGAAACTTACAAGATAATGAACGGCTTAGATAGGATGGACGTAGGGAAGTTGTTTCCATTAGCAGGGGAGACTCGGACGCGGGGGCACAGCCTTAGAATAAAAGGGAGTCACTTTAGAACAGAGATGAGGAGAAATTTCTTCAGCCAGAGAGTGGTGGGTCTGTGGAATTCATTGCCACAGAGGGCTGTGGAGGCCGAGACGTTGAGCGTCTTCAAGACAGAAATTGATAAATTCTTGATTTCTCGAGGAATTAAGGGCTATGGGGAGAGAGCGGGTAAATGGAGTTGAAATCAACCATGATTGAATGGTGGAGTGGACTCGATGGGCCGAATGGCCTTACTTCCGTATGGTCTTAAGTGCAGGAACTGAGCAAACTTGGTGTATATGTACATAAATCAGTGACAGGACACTATGAGAGAGAAGTTAATAAAACAAATAGTATATTAGGCTTTATCAATAGGGGCATTGAGTACAAGAGTAAGGAGGCCATGTTGACACCAGTTAGGCCTCATCTGGAAACTGCATCCAGTTCTTGGGGGGGGCCATACTTGAGAAAGGAGGTGAAGGGATTGGAGAGAGTGCAGAGGAGATTCTCAAGAATGATTCCAGGGATAAGGAACTGTAACGATGAAGATAGATTGGAGAGGTTGGGAATGTTTTTCTTGGAGAAAAGAAGGCTGAGAGGAGACATGATCGAGGTATACAAGATCCTGAGAGGCAGGGTGAATAGTGGGAAACCTTTCCCTCTCGAGAGAACATCAAGAATGAGACGGCACCAGATTCAAAATAATGGACAGAAGAAGTAGAAGTGATGTGAGGAGATTTTTTTTCACCCAGGGGGTGGTTGTAGTTTGGAACGAACTACGTGAGAGGGTGAAGGAGGCAGGTTCGATCAAGGAATTGGATTGCTATCCGACATAAAAATGTGCAAGGTTCTGGGGATAAGGCAGGGGAGTGGGGTGAGGGAGAATTTTTTTTATTCATTCGTGGGTGTCGCTGGCTGGGCCCAGCATTTATTGCCCATCCCTAGTTGGCCTTGGAGGGCAGTTGAGAGTCGACCACATTTCTGCGGCTCTGGAGTCACATGTAGGCCAGACCGGGTAAGGACGGCAGATTTCCTTCCCTAAAGGACATTTGTGAACCAGGTGGGTTTTTCCGACAATGCTCTTTCAGAGATTCTAGCGCAGTCTCGATGGGCCAAATGGCCTCCGCCTGCACTGTAAAGGTTTTGTAATGTCGGAAACATAATGTGCACAGCAAGCTCCCATGGTTAACAATGCAATCAGCTCTTTCTGTGACGTTGATTGAGGGCTTAAATATTGGCCTGGGCACCAGGTAGTGTCATGGGATCTTTTACAGTCACCTGAGCAAGCTGATGAGCCTCAGTTTAATGTCCCATCCAAAAGACAGCACCTCTCGCAGTGCAGCACCCCCTCAGCGCACCATTGATCTAGCTGCGCAAGGAGTGGGTCCTGAACCTGGTGCCTCAGGACACGAGGAGCGACTAACTAACCGAACCATTGGCTGTCACCAGCAGCCTCCCAGGGCTAAATTCATCAGAAAGAAAAGTTTATTTATTCATGTCACAAGTAGGCTGACATTAACACTGCAATGAAGTTACTGTGAAAATCCCCTAGTCATCACACTCCAGCGCCTGTTCGGGTACACGGAGAGAGAATTTAGCACGGCCAATGCACCTAAACAAAATGTCTTTTGGACTGTGGGAGGAAACTGGAGCACCCCCGGGGAAACCCACGCAGACACGGGGAGAACGTGCAGACTCCGCACAGGCAGTGACCCAAGGCTGGAATGGAACCCGGGTCCCTGGCGCTGTGAGGCAGCAGTGCTAACCACTGTGCCGCCCCGTGCCACCGTGATCGGAGAATATGTTTTTTGTTGGCTTGGCGCGCGAGCGAGGGTGGAATCGTTCTGAGGCCCTGGGCTGAGGGACGTTGCCAGAGAAACATAGCACATCAACCCCCTCAAGAGCTGGTTCGAAAGACAATGAGAAGACCAGAAACTAAATGCCTAACAGACGCTTTCTGAATGGTCCAAGGGAAGCCAGATTTATTTTACAGTGAAGTAGTGGGAATTAAGCTTCCAATTGGCCATGTGCTCTGGTCAATTAGAACATTCCTTGTAAACAGTCAAATCAGAGGCAACACCCAGATTAAACAGAATCAGCTTCACTCAAATTTAATAACGCCATTGGTGCTGCTCATTGGCCGCTCTCTCTTCTTTAAAATTTGATTTGATTTATTATTGTCACATGTATTAACATACAGTGAAAAATATTGTTCCTTGCGCGCTATGCAGACAAAGCATACCATTCATAGAGTACATAGGGGAGAAGGAAAGGAGAGGGTACAGAATGTAGACTGGAACAGCCCAAAGATGTGCGGGTTAGGTGGATTGGCCATTGCTAAATTGCCCCTCAGTGTCAGGGGGACTAGCTATAGGGTAAATGCATGAGGTTACAGGGATAGGGCCTGGGTGGGATTGTGGTCGGTACAGACTCGATGGGCCGAATGGCCTCCTTCTGCACTATATGGCGGCACGGTGCCGCAGTGGTTAGCACTGCTGCCTCACAGCGCCAGGGACCCGGCTTCGATTCACGGCTTGGGTCACTGTCTGTGTGGAGTCTGCACGTTCTCCCCGTGTCTGCGTGGGTTTCCTCCAGGTGCTCCGGTTTCCTCCCACAATCTTAAAGATGTGTTGGTTAGATATATTTACCCGAACAGGCGCCGGAGTGTGGCGACTAGGGGGATTTCACAGTAACTTCATTGCAGTGTTAATGTAAGCCTTACTTGTGACACTAATTAATAAACTTTTTACTTGAATGATTCGATGTTAATTCTGTGGCCATTCACACCGGCGGGATTCTCCGGCCCAGCAGGCAGTTCCCTCTCCTGCACGCGATGGGAATTCCCATTGACAGCGACGGGGCCAGAGAATCCCACCGCTAGCAAACAATGCGGCTGGGAAACACACAGCTGGGAAGCCGGGCAATCCCGTCTATAGCATAACAGTCATAGCTAGGATGGAGCGAATGATCAGCTGAATATCCGGTAAGTCCATTCAAAAGTCTGACAGCAGCAGGGAAGAAGCTGTTCTTGAGTCGGTTGGTACGTGTCCTCAGACTTTTGTATCTTTTTCCCGACGGAAGAAGGTGGAAGAGAGAATGTCCGGGGTGCGTGGGGTCCTTAATTATGCTGGCTGCTTTTCCCGAGGCAGCGGGAAGTGTAGACAGAGTCAATGGATGGGAGGCTGGTTTGCCTGATGGACTGGGCTACATTCATGACATTATTCTATTCATTCTCTGTTCATTCTACTCTCGATCATGGGTATAGAGGGATATGGGCCAAATGCGGGCAATTGGGAATAGCTTCAGGGTTAAAAAAAGGGGGCAGCATGGACAAGTTGGGCCGAAGGGTCTGTATCCATGCTGTAAACCTCTATGAGTCTATGAACCTTTGTAGTTCTTGTGGTCTTGGGCAGAGCAGAAGCCATACCGAGCTGTGATACAACCAGAAAGGATGCTTTCTATGGTGCATCTGTAAAAATTGGTGACAGTGTTACTGAGTTTGGGTGGGGTTGGGGAAGGGGGCGGGGGGCGGGGGGGGAGGGGGGGGAGGGGGGGCAGAGGGTGGGGGGGATTTCAAGTCCAAATTCAAGCATATTGAGCTCAAAATGTATGGTAGTACTTCCGCAAAGTAATATGGTGATTACGGTAGCGGCCCAATAATTCATATAGCCTGGAGAAATACTGAGTCAAATTACCAGCCAAGGCAGCCAAAGGAATTTACAATTAAATAAAGCTGGGACTTAACAAAAAACAACCAGTAGCAACAACAGTCATTCGAAGCCATTAAATTATCATAATGATTCACTGATCTACTGTCCAATTCCTTTCCCGCACCCAATGGCGCACTAGGACTGACTTTCATCTGTTTCCATTGCTAGTCATTCCCGGAACAGGTCGCTAGTCTGTGGCCAGGGGGCTTATAGCTTGAAGGGGCGCCACTCCACATCAAGCGTGGCTGACCAGGAACAAAGAACAGTACAGCACAGGAACACGCCCTTCGGCCCTCCAAGCCTGCGCCGATCATGATGCCTGCCTAAACTAAAACCGTACGCACTTACAGAGTCCGTACCCTTCAATTCCCATCCTATTCATGCATTTATCTAGTTGACCCTTAAATGCCGCTATTGTACCTGCTCCCACCACCTCCCCGGGCAGCGCCTTCCAGACATTCACCACCTTCTGTGTAAGGAGTCTCTCCCGCTCTCACCGCCGGCTATTGGTGCGTTTAGAAGGATTTTGCAGGTTGACACTCAACCTGTTTGGCCGCGTTATGAATGCACTTTGCTCGGCCGTCAAGTCCTGGGGTGGGACCCGAACCCGGAGCTGCTGGCTCAGAGGCTGGGACGCTAACCCACTGCACCACAAGGCCTCCTGCAGTGAAGGAAATCTGCCATCCTTACCCAGTCTGGCCTACTTATGACTACAGATCCACAGCAGTGGGTAACTCATCTGCCTCCGAAACATTTATTAAAACCCAGCAAAAAAAATCTACTTAAGAATACAACTAGATGTGAAACCAACTATGTCCACCTTACTAAATTGCCTCTTAGTATCCAAAGATGTGCAGGTTAGGTGGATTGGCCATGCTAAATTGCCCCTTAGTGTCCAAAGATGTGTAGGTTAGGTGGATTGGCCATGCTAAATTGCCCCTTAGTGTCCAAAGATGTGTAGGTTAGGTGGATTGGCCATGCTAAATTGCCCCTTAGTGGCCAAACCCCAAGAACTACAAACATAGAAACATAGAAACATAGAAAACTACAGCACAAAACAGGCCCTTCGGCCCCACAAGTTGTGCCGAACATATCCCTACCTTTTAGGCCTACCTATAACCCTCCATCCTATTAAGTCCCATGTACTCATCCAGGAGTCTCTTAAAAGACCCTATTGAGTTTGCCTCCACAACCACTGACGGCAGCCGATTCCACTCGCCCACCACTGTCTGTGTGAAAAACTTCCCCCTAACATTTCCCCTGTACCTACCCCCCAGCACCTTAAACCTGTGTCCTCTCGTAGCAGCCATTTCCACCCTGGGAAAAAGCCTCTGAGAGTCCACCCGATCTATGCCTCTCAACATCTTATACACCTCTATTAGGTCTCCTCTCATCCTACGTCTCTCCAAGGAGAAAAGACCGAGCTCCCTCAGCCTATCCTCATAAGGCATGCCACTCAATCTAGGCAACATCCTTGTAAATCTCCTCTGCACCCTTTCAATCTTTTCCACATCCTTCCTGTAATGAGGTGACCAGAACTGAGCACAGTACTCCAAGTGGGTCATAGTACAAAGGGTCATAGAGTCACAGAGGTTTACAGCATGGAAACAGGCCCTGTTTAGGAGGATTGGCCATGCTAAATTACCCCTCAGTATCCAAAGATGTGCAGGTTAGGTTGATTGGCCATGCTAAATTGCCCCTTAGTGTCCAAAGATGTGTAAGTTAGGGGGTTAGTGGGGTAAAGGTGTGGGTTATAGGGATCGAGCCTGGTTAAGACAGCAAAGGTGGGTCGGTGCAGACTCGATGAACCGGATGGCCTCCTTCTGCGCTGTAGGGATTCTATGAAGTCTAAGAGGCTGCTCCAAGTTGTGTCGCCGCATCTTCCCTCATCACTGTCCCGGCTCTCGAGAGTTGAAGGTCTTCAGGGCTCTGGTAGGGGAGGGCATTCGAGGAGATGTTTCACCATTTGGGAGTCAGAGTTAACTAACTTTGGCTGCCACTCCACTATAGGGTCATTGTAGCATCTGACACCAACACAGAGGTGACTGAGGCACAGTCCAGTGGGCCATGTGCCTGGTGCTGAAGGTCAAATGTCAATGCTGGACTTTTGCTGATGTAGTCCTCAAGTTAAAGTTTATTTATTAGTGTCACAAGTAAGGCTTACATTAACACTGCAATGAAGTTACTGTGAAAATCCCCTAGTCGCCACACTCCTGCGCCTGTTTGGGTACACTGAGGGAGAAGTTAGCACGGCCAATGCACCTAACCGACACGTTTTTTGGACTGTGGGAGGAAACCGGAGCACCCGGGGGAAACCCACGCAGACACGGGGAGAACGCGCAGACTCTACACAGACAGCGACCCAAGCTGGAATCGAACCCAGGTCCCTGGCGCTATGAGACAGCAGTGCTAACCACTGCGCCACCGTGCTGCCTGGCGAACTTTCTTACGTTTCAGTCAGAGCTGGGACATTCTAGACGTCAAAGGCAGTGAATCATTGCCTTGAGAAAGGAGTCGATGAGGTGGGATTCGGTGAGTCATGTCAGTGAGGGCTATGAGCAACAGAGTGAAGGCTAGATCCTGAGAGTTCTGGGGGAGGATCGTCACATGGGGTTAAGTATTTTACCAGGCAGGCTTTGTGGCACAGGTTCAAGGTTCTGAAATGTTATTTTGCACTGTGCAACGAAATGTCAATAATGATTATTCCTGCACCATTTCCCCCGCCAGTCAGGGATAGTTTCAGTCAGTCCCAGCAACTCTATCCTCTGAAAAGCTGATTTTAAAAATAAGACGGAAAGAAAAGGTGAGGATTTTGGAAACCTGAAATGCGAAGGAGATCTTTATTCTTCCATGGGATTTGTGAGACCAATATTTGCTGCCCATTCCCAGCCCTTGAACTGTGTAGATTATTTTTAAAATTCATTCGTGGGCTATGGGCGTCGCTGGCTGGGCCAGCATTTATTGCCCATCCCTAGTTGCCTGAGGGCAGTTGAGAGTCAACCACATTGCTGTGGCTCTGGAGTCACATGTAGGCCAGACCGGGTAAGGACGGCAGATTTCCTTCCCTAAAGGAACCAGGTGGATTTTTCCGACAATCGTTTCATGGTAGATTCTTAAATCTAGATACGTTTTATTGAATTCAAATTCCACGACCTGCCTTGACAGGATTTGAACCCGGGTCCCACAACACTAGTTGGGTTTGTGGATTAATAGTCTAGTGATAATACTGCGAGGCCATTTTTTCCCACATTGCTTGGCCATTTTCAGAGGGGCAGTTAAGGGTTAACAATATTGGAACAGGTTATAAATGATGTCCACTTTGTCGTGGACTCTCCCCAACCCTCTCTTTTAAGTCCCTAACAAAAATTAAGAATCTACTGATGACTATTGTTGGAAAAACCCATCTGGTTCACTTAATGTCCTTTAGAGAAGGAAATCTGCCGTCCTTACCCTGTCTGGCCTACATGTGACTCCAGAGCCACAGCAATCTGGTTGACTCACAACTGCCCTCCAAGGGCAACTAGGATTGGGCAATAAATGCTGGCCAGCCAGCGACGCTCATGTCCCACGAATCATTAAAAAAAAAGCATTGGCTTCAACATCATGTCAGATCTTCGCTGTCCAATATGGCCGCCATTTGTCCCCTTCTTGATAGGCCAATTCTGGTTGGGTGCACACCCGGAGGCTACATCACCATGTTCCAGCCATTGGTCACCTATTGTGTTTTATACGTGTCCTTCTTCCTCCCCACAGCCAGTCTGGAAGCAAAATCCATTTAGGGCAGGATTTTACACAACTGCTCCCCCCCCGCCCCCCGTCCCCCCACCCTCTACGCAGCATAGGGCGGCACGCTGGCACAGTGGTTAGCATTGCTGCCTCATGGGGCCGGGACCCGGGTTCAATTCCCGTCTTGGGTCACTGTCTGCGTGGAGTCTGCATGTTCTCCCCGTGTCTGCGTGGGTTTCCTCCGGGTGCTCTGGTTTCCTCCCACAGTCCAAAGATGTGCGGGTTAGGTGGATTGGCTGTGCTAAATGTGCCCTTAGTATCGGGGGGACTAGTTAGGGTATATGCATGGGGTTATGGGGCCTGGGTGGGATTGTGGTCGGAGCAGACTTGATGGGCCAAATGGCCTCCTTCTGTACTGTAAGGATTCTATGTTTTGCTGCATTGGACGTTGTCCGCTATTGGCTGGCAGTGGGATCATCCTGTTCTTCCACTGTACAGGGGGTTTCTTGTTGTTTGCCCTTTCTGCTGCCAGGTAACTTATGAAGGTTGGGGGCGTAGTTTGCTTGCCATAGCCATGACTGCTGGTGGAAATGGCCAGAAAGTCCCACTCAGGAATGTTGCGCTGATTGGATGATTGGATGACCAACCAGCTTCAACATCTTCAGAACTAATAGAGAATGTGTTCAAGGAATCCTGGGATTGAGGGGGGCCTATTTTCAGCTGTCTCTGACCCTTCCTGACCTTTTCACTGGGATACCCGGGTGTTCCTTGGGGTCAAAGTTGAGGAACGGCCACCTTTATACCATAGACCACTCTGTCACGACCATCAACTCTACATTGTTATACTTCCTCCCTTGTTCTTCCTGGGAATTAGCTGCAAATCGACCTGCCTCTTTCCCCCTCTCCTCCGAAACCTCGCACTGTTGAGAAAAATAAAGGCCCTGCGTTGACATAACGCTTTTACAACCTCAGAACAATTCAAAGTCCTTTCCAACCAATGAAATATTTTTACTGTTGTTAAGACGGCAGACAATTTGCGCACAGCAACCTCCCACAAATGAGATAATGATCGGAGAACCTATTTTAGGCCTCACCATACCTCACCATACTGCCTCCTCCATTTCCTGGGGCCTGAAACAACTGGGAACTTGCCTCCCACATAAAGCCTTTGGCCTAGTCACAATACTTGCCTGCCACATAACACCTGTGGCCTACTAACAATTACTTGCCTCCCACATAAAGTCTTTGGCCTACTCACAATTACTTGCCTGCCACATAAAGTCTTTGGCCTACTCACAATACTTGCCTGCCACATAACACCTGTGGCCTCCTCACAATTACTTGCCTCCCACATAACACCTGTGGCCTACTAACAATTATTTGTCTCCCACCTAAAGCCTTTGGCCTACTCACAATACTTGTCTGCCACATAAAGCCTGTGGCCTACTCACACTTTAACTGACCAGTTCCCGCTTTCGCCCACTTCCTCTCCCAATCTTGTTAAGCTTTGCCTTTCATCCAGCTGAATCTTGAAGAAAACCTATTGTTCCAAGGCTGTTGCCAAGGAGACAAGGCAATCCATTAGGAGGCTGCGGCCCAGCTAGATTATTTTTGGAAGTACAGGAAGAAGTAGGAACACTGCTGTTTATAAATAGCATGGTTACCCCTCAGTCATTGACAAGAATAGCTGGAAGATGAGGGATGTTACTCATGTTTCTCCTGGGATTTCAGAGGCCCCAGAGTGCGATACTCTGTTACATTACTGCTCACCACCTCCTTCTCAAGGACGTCACCTCACCAGTGACACCTCGCATCCTGTGAAAGAAAGTTTAAAAAAATGTCTTCACACCAAATATTAAATTCAAATTTTATTAATTTATTTAGCAACTGGAAGAGCAGAACTAGCACTTAAATAGCGAGGTCGCCTTTGTAATGTAGAAAAACATGGACGCCAATTCAGAGCACAGTGAGATCCCACAAAGAGCAATGCAGATGACCAGTGGATAATTTGGTTATGCTGATCTAGGGCATCACAGTGGTTAGCACTGCTGCCTCACAGCACCAAGGACTTGGGTGGACTTTGTTTGTTCTCTCCGTATCTGCGTGTGTTTCCTCCGGGTGCTCCGGTTTCCTCCCATAGTCCAAAGATGTGCAGGTTAGGTGGATTGGCCATGCTAAATTGCCCCTTAGTGTCTAAAGATGTGTAGGTTAGGTGGATTGGCCATGCTAAATTGTCCCTTAGTGTCCCAAGATGTACAGGTTAGGTGGATTGGCCATGCTAAATTGCCCCTTAGTGTCTAAAGATGTGTAGGTTAGGTGGATTGGTCATGCTAAATTGCCCCTTAGTGTCCAAAGATGTGTAGGTTAGGTGGCTTGGCCATGCTAAATTGTCCCTTAGTGTCTAAAGATGTGTAGGTTAGGTGGATTGGCCATGCTAAATTGTCCCTTAGTGTCCCAAGATGTACAGGTTAGGTGGATTGGCCATGCTAAATTGTCCCTTAGTGTCCAAAGATGTACAGGTTAGGTGGATTGGCCATGCTAAATTGCCCCTTAGTGTCCAAAGATGTGTAGGTTAGGTGGCTTGGCCATGCTAAATTGTCCCTTAGTGTCTAAAGATGTGTAGGTTAGGTGGATTGGCCATGCTAAATTGTCCCTTAGTGTCCCAAGATGTACAGGTTAGGTGGATTGGCCATGCTAAATTGTCCCTTAGTGTCCAAAGATGTACAGGTTAGGTGGATTGGCCATGCTAAATTGCCTCTTAGTGTCAGGGGGATTAACAGGGTAAATACAGGGATAGGGCCTGGGTGGCGCAGGCTCGATGGGCTGAAAGGTCTCCTTCTGCTCTGTAGGGATTCTATGATTCCAGGGTGACTATTGGCAAAGACAGGGCTGGCACATTCCCCTTCCTTTCTCCAAATACTGGGATCGTTAACATCCACCTGGGGGAGGGGTGGGACAGGTGAGGCGGGAGGGGTGGGGGGGGGGGGGTCCCAGTTTCTAATGCCTCATCCAAAAGACAGGGATAAAAGTAAGTCTGAGTTGATTCTACTTTCCCAGTGTCTCTTCCACTTGGAGGTGAATGTGGGGAACTGTAGACCTAGGCCGAGATTGAGCTGGACTGTGACACCTCACGCTGTTTGAAGATCTTGACAACCCTAAGCTCTCCAAGGGGGTAGTTGATGCCTCTTGAGGGGGGTCAATGGTTTACAAGATGGAGGGAGAGGGGCAGGGTGAAACCCAGCAGGTCGGTTTCCAGTGACAACTCATCGGTTCAGATATCTTTTGTGGGCGCCATTTTATTATTTCAAAACTGAGTCTGAAACATAGCATCCAAGAACTGAACAGACAGCACAGAAAGGAGGCCATTCAGCCCATCAAAACATAGCATCCAAGAACTGAACAGCACAGAAAGAAGGAGGCCATTCAGCCCATCAAAACATAGCATCCAAGAACTGGACAGCCCAAAAAGAAGGAGGCCATTCAGCCCATCAAAACATAGCATCCAAGAATTGGACAGCACAGAAGATGGCCATTCAGCCCATCAAAACATAGCGTATAAGAATGAGACAGCATGGGAGAAGGCTGTTCATCCCATCAAGTTTGTGCCAGCACTTTCGAAGATCATTACTGTCACTCCCACATCCTCACTCTTTCCTCAGATCCCTGCAAATATTTATCCGATTCCCCTCAGCTATTGAGTGTGTATCCAGCACCGTACCAGGGGTGCGCTCCAAATCCTAACGTCTTGCTGTGCGCTAAATGTTTAGCCTCATGGTGCCTCTGGTTTTCATTAATCACCTTAAACGTCAACCCTCTGGTTCTCAACCCTACAGCCAATGGGAATAGTTCCAGTTGATTGACTCTATCTAAACCCTTCGCGATTGCAATATCTCCAAGGCACAAGTCAGGAGTGTGATGGAATACTCCCCACTTGCCTAGATGGGTGCGGCTCCAACAACACTCAAGAAGCTCGACACCACCCAGGACAAAGCAGCCCCGCTTGATTGGCATCACATCCACAAACATTCACTCCCTCCACCACCGACGCTCAGTAGCAGCAGTGTGTACTACCTACAAGATGCACTGCAGCAATTCACCAAAGCTCCATAGGCAGCACCTTCCAAACCCACGGCCACTTCCATCTAGAAGGACAAGGACAGCAGATACATGGGAACACCACCACCTGCAAGTTCCCCTCCGAGCCACTCACCATCCTGACTTGGAAATATCGTAGAATCATAGAATCCCTACAGTGCAGGAGGAGGCCATTTGGCCCATCGAGTCTGCACCGACCACAATCCCACCCAGGGCCCTATTCCCGCAACCCACGCATCCACACTGCCAATCCCCCTGACACGAAGGGGCGATTTAGCACGGCCAATCAACCTAACCCGCGCATCTTTCGGACTGTGGGAGGAAACTGGAGCACCCGGAGGAAACTCACACAGACACGAAGAAACATGGAGACCCCCCACACACCCAGTCACCCGAGGCCAGAATTGAACCCGGGTCCCTGGCGCTGTGAGGCAGCAGTGCCGACTACTGTGCTGCCATTCCTTCACTGTCGCTGGGTCAAAATCCTGGAACTCCCTGCCTAACAGCACCGTGGGTGTATCTACACCTCAGGGACTGCAGCGGGTTCAAGAAGGCAGCGCACCACCACCTGCTCAAGGAGCAACTAGGGATGGAAAAGAACAGCTGACCCCTGGCAGGATTTTCCATTCCCGCCAAAGCCAGCGGAGCATTTCATGGCCCCTCCCTCCTTTGCTGCGACAGGGACGTAAAACTCGGGGGTTAATCTTTGCAGGGCTCCCCAGTAACACAAGCTGACAAACAGCAAAACATTCAAGCGAGCTGAGGACTCACAAATCCTGCAAATGTACAAACAAAGCAAAACATGTGTTTCTTATTTAAATACAGGAAAAGGGCATCAAGCCACATTCCCAGGACTCTGTACACATTCCTAACTGTCATCACAAGCACTGATGGAACAATCTTCCAAATATTAGCACACCATCACTTCAGCTGTCGAATGAACAATTCCGCGGAAAGATTATGTCTTCGCTCTCCTGTCCCAGCTGGTACCGGCTGACATTACGTTCCCAATCCTCTTCCCTCAAGACCCTGGCATTTAAAGTTTATTTATTAGTGTCACAATTAAGGCTTACATTAACACTGCAATGGAGTTACTGTGAAAATTCCCTAGTCGCCACACTCCTGCGCCTGTTTGGGTACACTGAGGGAGAATTTAGCACGGCCAATGCACCCTAACCAGTACGCCTTTCGGACTGTGGGAGGAAATCGGAGCACCCGGAGGAAACCCACGCAGACACGGGCAGACTCCGCACAGACAGTCACCCAAGCCAGGATTCGAACCCGGGCCCCTGGCACTGTGAGGCAGCAGTGCTAACCACTGTGCCACTGTGCCGTTCCCATTTACCAGGCGAATCCACCTAATCTATACATCTTGGGACACCAAGGGGCAATTTAGCCCCATCGAGCCTGCACCGGCAACAATCCCACCCAGGCCCTATCCCTGTAACCCCACGTAGTTACCCTACCACAGTGCTAACCACTGTGCCACCCCGTGTTGCCTCAGTTCAGCAGCGCCCATCCTGGGTGCCGTGTCAGGGGCAGGGGTGGGGTAGGGGCACAGGGCAAATACCTAGTGGTAGCGGAAGGGCAAGGTAGAAAGCATTCCGGAGCAAAGAGTTGGAGCCAAATGTCCTGGCAATCCTTCAGTGTGGGAGTGGTAGGAATGATCTCACTCCTCTCAGCTCACGGTTAGTTAGTGTCTTTGTTACGGGCCTTCAGTCTAGGCTTGGATTCCCCTGGAAACACCTCGAGGCAGACCAATGTTGTTGGGGAGTGGGGAGGTGGCTTACACAGCATTATGCCCCACGTGGAAAAAAAATAACATCCTTTTTTGTATTCATTCTTGGAACATTTGATTTGATTTGAATTATTATTGTCACATATATTGGGATACAGTGAAAAGTATTGTTTCTTGTGCGCTGTACAGACAAAACATACCATTCATAGAATACTTAGAGGAGAAGGAAAGGAGAGAGTGCAGAATGTAGTGTTACAGTCATAGCTAGGGTGTAGAGAAAGATCAACTTAATACAAGGTCGGTCCATTCAAAAGTCTGATGGCAGCAGGGAAGAAGCTGTTCTTGAGTCGGTTGATACGTGTCCTCAGACTTTTGTATTGTTTTTTCCGATGGAAGAAGGTGGAAGAGAGAATGTCCGGGGTGCGTGGGACATGGGCGTCGCTGGCTGGCCGGCATTTATTGCCCATCCCTAGTTGCCTGTAGAGGGCAGTTATGAGTCAACCACATTGCTGTGGCTCTGGAGTCACATGTAGGCCAGACCGGGTAAGGACGGCAGATTTCCTTCCCTAAAGAGACATTAGTGAACCAGATGGGTTTTTCTGACAATGGTTTCATGGTCATCAGTAGATACTTAATTCCAGATATTTTTTATTGAATTCAGATTCCACCATCTGCCGCAGCAGGATTCAAACATGAGTTGAGTTTCAGGACTAATGTTACAGCAATAATACAACAAGGCCACCACCTCCCCATCAGGAGGGCCAGAAATTAAAAAACAACGGAGAGATGAGAATACTGGTCTGAACTGGTCTTGTTTACCTTAAAATCTTGTTTATCTTAAAATCAGCGGAAACTGATAGCCAAGTTCCGCACACATGAGGACGGCCTCAACTGGGATTTTGGGTTCATGTCACACTTTCTGTAACTCCCCACAATTTGGCCTGGGTTTGCAAAATCCTTCTAACTGTCCTAGCTTGAGACAATACACACCTCTTTAACCTGTGCTTAACCCTCTCTCCACTCGCACTGTCTGTACCTGTAAAGACTTGATTAGCTGTAAAGACTCGCATTCCAACCATTATCTTGCAATTGTGTCTCTGTCTATATATGCCCTGTTTGTGAACCTAACTCCGTACTTTCCTAATGAAGGAGCGGCGCTCCGAAAGCTCGTGCTACCAAATAAACCTGTTGGACTTTAACCTGGTGTTGTGAGACTACTTACTGTGCCCTACCTCAGCCCAACGCTGGCACCTTGATTTTTGATTTGATTTGATTTATTATTGTCACAGGTATTAACATACAGTGAAAAGTATTGTTTCTTGCATGCTGTACAGACATTTCCACATCATGTGAGAGGTAGCGGGATCATTGCCCACAATCTTGACTCTGATTTGGGTGGCATGGTGGCACAGTGGTTAGCACTGCTGCCGCACAGCGCCAGGGACCCGGGTTCGATTCTGGCCTCAGATGTCTGTGTGGAGTTTGCACGTTCTCCCCGTGTCTGCGTGGGTTTCCTCCGGGTGCTCCGGCTTCCTTCCACAGTCCAAAGATGTGCAGGTTAGGTTAATTGGCCGTGCTAAATTGCCCCTTAGTGTCAGGGTAAATGCGTGAGGTCAGGGAATAGGGCCTGGGTGGGATTGTTGTCGATGCAGGCTCGATGGGCCGAATGGCCTCTTAGGATTTTATGATTCTATGATACCTTAAAATGGAACACCAGTAAAACGGGGAGATGAGAATACTGGTCTGAACTATTTTTTCCTTCTGGGTGCTTCAGACATGGGTAAATACTGCCTCCTTACCCAGTGCGGCAGGGGAAAATCTTCCTGCTCACCACTTTGAGGCCTTAGGTGGCTGCACAGCGCCTGATAAACAAATGTCCAACTTCAAAGCCTTGCTGCACACAATTCCACTCCTGAAACCTCACCCCATATTCCATATCTGACCTAGTATCATGCAATCTAGCCACTAACTGCATCAGGGTCAGTGCTTGAAGATTGGGATTAAGGAATCTGACTAATGTTTCCTCTACTGTGGCACTGAGGGCAATCTTGCAATCCCCTTCCTCCGTCATCCAAACTGACCAGCTGGGCGACACGGTGGCACAGTGGTTAGCACTGCTGCCTCACAGCGCCAGTGACCCGGGTTCGATTCCCGGCTTGGGTCACTGTCTGTGTGGAGTTTGCACGTTCTCCTCGTGTCTGCGTGGGTTTCCTCCGGGTGCTCCGGTTTCCTCCCACAGTCCAAAGATGTGCAGGTTAGGTTAATTGGCCATTGCTAAATTGTCCCTGAGTGTCAGGGGGATTGGCTAGGGTAAATACATGGGGTTATGGGCATAGGGCCTGGGTGGGATTGTGGTTAGTGCAAGCTCGATGGGCCGAATGGCCTCCTTCTGCACTGTAGGGATTCTATGATTCTCATCCAGCCCGCCGCAGGAATCGGAGCGGGTGAGGCAGAAAATTCGGCGGAGCGTTTCAAGGTCCGTTGAGCTGAGGCTATAATTTCCAGTCTTGTGGCATGTGACGCTGGAAAAACCCCACCCGATATCAGCAGTGCAAGCTCAGGTAGACACGGAGAAGAACATCTGAGGATCAATATGGCTGCTCATCCCATTGCATCGGCTCGCTTCTTTTCAAACCTTTGCTGCTTCCTCGTGTCAGACCCAGGGATTATCCTCTCAAAGGTCTCGAAGATCAAACCAGCCTCCCATCCATTGACTCTGTCTACACTTCCCACTGCCTCGGCAAAGCAGCCAGCATAATCAAGGACCCCACGCAGCCCGGACCTTCTCTCTTCCACCTTCTTCCGTCGGGAAAAAGATACAAAAGTCTGAGGTCACGTACCAACCGACTCAAGAACAGCTTCTTCCCTGCTGCCGTCAGACTTTTGAATGGACCTACCTTGCATTAAGTTGATCTTTCTCTACACCCTAGCTATGACTGTAACACAACATTCTGCACTCTCTCCTTTCATTCTCTATGAACGGTATGCTTTGTCTGTAGAGCGCGCAAGAAACAATACTTTTCACTAATACATGTGACAATAATAAATCAAATCAAATCAAAATCATCTTACCTCAGTTGAGAGGAGGTTCACCAGATTGATTCCGGGGATGAAGGGGTTGTTGTATGAGGAGAGATTAAACAGTTTGGGCTTGTACTTGCTGGAGTTGAGAAGGATGAGAGGGGATCTGATCGAGGTATATAAAATACTAAAAGGGATTGATAACAGTAAACATGGACCATGTGTTTCCCCTTGTGGGACAACCTGGAACAAGAGGTCACAGGTATAGGTTGAGAGGCGGTAGATTTAAAACTGAGATGAGGAGGAACTACTTCTCGCAGAGGGTGGTGAATTTGTGGAACTCGCTGCCCCATCGCGCGGTGGAGTCTGAATCATTGAATGGGTTCAAGAAGGAGATGGATATATTTCTGATCAAAACGGGTTAAAGGGAGATGGGGAAGAGGTGGGGAGGTGGATTTGAGACCAGGGAGAGATCAGCCATGATCTGATTGAATGGCGGAGCAGGCTCGAAGGGCTGGATTGGCCTATTTCTGCTCCTAATTTCTCTGTGACTTACGCTGCTTTACCTCTTCAAGAATTTCCATTCTCTCTCAGTTCGGATTCCCACATCTGAAAGGCGCACCCAGGGGAAGGTGATAAATCTTCCATGGCTGGAGACTCCAGGGTCATCTTGAAGAGTTGGCGACCTTCGACCTCCAATTTTCCCCACAGTCCTTTGCAGCCCAGGTTCATCTGCATTGACCGCCAGCTGCGGGGGTCCACTCTTAAAATCCCTACAGCGCAGGAGGAGGCCATTTGGCCCATCGAGTCTGCACTGACCACAATTGCCCTCCGAGCTAGAGCTAGCAGCCTTGGAGGTCTCCTGGGCTTTAGCTCTGTCCCTTCATTTCGACCAGATGCCTGAGGCAAAGACAAGGCCGCAAAATGAGCCTGAAAGAGAAATTGCTCGCGTTCAGTAATTGGTTACCGATTTTGATCTTCTAAATTAACCTGCCATTAGGTGGTTTATGTGCACTTAGCACCAGTTCAAAAGCAATCGGCCCGATCTTTGGCACAGTGCGTACCGGCAAGGAGGAAACATTTATACATTTATCAAAAGCGCAGCGACTGTACTCTGCCACGTGTCTAATGTGCAGCAGGTGATCTGCTGTGAGAAGGGAATGTCCATCCAGCAGATTTCAGCCCATTTTGTTATTCGAAGAAGCCTTTTAAGGAGTTTTGGATTGCACTCCCAGACATACATTGTTGCTGGAGCCACTCTGAGGTATGTCTGTACAAGGCCGTTCTCGGAAATACTTTGAGATGCTAAATAGTCTGCTCTTGCATTCCTGTCTCGATGGTGAATGGCTCTTTGACAAATGTGCAGCATCAAGTGTGATGGCGCTCAAACTGAAATGCCCATTCGCGTCACCAATTGGCCCAAAGACAAGATGGAGATTCTTCTTGACGTTAAGAGTTTCTTTCTTCGATTCGCTCATGGAATGTGCACGTTATCCCTCATCCCTGAGGGCAGTTAAGAGTCAGCCACATTGCAGTGGCTCTGGAGGCACATGTAGGCCAGACCGGGTACGGACGGCAGGTGTGATTTGATTTGGTTTGATTTATTATTGTCACGTGTATTGGGACACAGTGAAAAGTATTGTTTCTTGCGCGCTATACAGACAAAGCATACTGTTCATAGAGAAGGTAAAGGAGAGAGTGCAGAATGTAGCGTTACAGTCATAGCCAGGATGTAGAGAAAGATCAACTTAGTGCGAGATAGGTCCATTCAAAAGTCTGACGTTAGCATAGAACATAGAACATAGAAAAAATACAGCACAAACAGGCCCTTCGGCCCACAAGTTGCGCCGGTCGTGTCCCTACCTACCTAGGCTATATATAGACTTACCTATAACCCTCAATCCTATTAAGTCCCATGTACTCATCCAGAAGTCTCTTAAAAGACCCTATCGAGTTTGCCTCCGCCACCACTGACGGCAGCCGATTCCACTCACCCACCACCCTCTGAGTGAAAAACTTACCCCTGACATCTCCTCTGTACCTACTCCCCAGCACCTTAAACTTGTGTCCTCTCGTAGCAGCCATTTCAGCCCTGGGTAAAAGCCTCTGAGAATCCACCCGATCTATGCCTCTCAACATCTTGTAAACCTCCATCAGGTCACCTCTCATCCTTCGTCTCTCCAAGGAGAAAAGATCGAGCTCCCTCAGCCTATCCTCATAAGGCATGCCAACCAATCCAGGCAACATCCTTGTAAATCTTCTCTGCACCCTTTCAATCATTTCCACATCCCTCCTGTAATGAGGCGACCAGAACTGAGCACAGTACTCCCAGTGGGGTCTGACGAGGGTCTTATAAAGCTGCATCATTATCTCCCGACTCCTAAACTCAATCCCTCAATTGATGAAGGCCAGCACACCATACGCTTTCTTAACCACCTCCTCCACCTGCGGGGCCGATTTAAGAGTCCTATGGTCCCGCACCCCAAGGTCCTTCTGATCCTCTACACTGCTAAGAGTCTTACCGTTGATATTATACTCCTTCATCCCATTTGACCTGCCAAAATGGACCACTACACATTTATCCGGGTTGAAGTCCAGCTGCCACTTCCCCGCCCAGTCTTGCATCCTATCTATGTCATGCTGCAGCTTCTGACATCCCTCCAAACTATCCACAACACCACCAACCTTCATGTCGTCGGCAAACTTAGCAACCCATCCCTCCACTTCCTCATCCACGTCATTTATGAAAATGACAAACATCAAGGGTCCCAGAACAGATCCCTGGGGCACTCCACTGGTGACCGACCTCCATTCAGAAAAAGACCCATCTACAACCACTCTCTGCCATCTGCAGGCAAGCCAGTTCTGAATCCACAAGGCAAAAGCCCCTTGGATCCCATGCCCTCTCACTTTCTCGAGAAGTCTTGCATGGGGGACCTTATCGAATGCCTTGCTGAAGTCCATATAAACCACATCTACCGCTTTTCCTTCGTCAATGTGTTTAGTCACATTTTCAAAGAACTCCACCAGGCTCGTAAGGCACGATTTGCCTTTGACAAAGCCGTGCTGACTACTTTTGAGCATACTAAACTTCTCTAAATGTTCATAAATCCTGTCTCTCAGGATCTTCTCCATCAACTTACCAACCACTGAGGTTAGACTCACCGGTCGGTAATTTCCTGGGCTGTCCCTATTCCCTTTCTTGAATATAGGAACCATATCCGCAATCCTCCAATCCTCCGGAACCTCTCCCGTCTCCATCGACGACGCAAAGATCATTGCCAGAGGCTCTGCAATCTCTTCCCTTGCCTCCCACAGTAACCTGGGGTCCATCCCATCCGGACCCGGCGACTTATCTATCTTGATGCCATTCAAAATTTCCAACACATCCTCTTTCTTAATGTCGACAAACTCAATCTTTTCAGTCCACCGCAATCCTGTAGTACAACCACCCAGGTCTTTTTCCACCGTGAATACCGAGGTAAAATATTCATTAAGCACCTCTGCTATTTCTTCCGGTTCTGTACAGACTTTCTCACCTTCACCTTTTATAGGTCCTATTCCTTCACATCTCATCCTTTTACTCTTCACATATTTATAGAACGCCTTAGGGTTCTCCTTAATCTTACCTATCAAGGCCTTCTCGTGACCCCTTCTGGCTCTCCTAATTTCTTTCTTAAGTCCCTTCCTACAAGCCGTATACTCATCTCGATCCCTATCATCGCCTAGCTCTCTGAACCTTTTGTACGCTTTCCTTTTCTTTCTCACTAGGTTCAGCGCAGCTTTCGTGCACCACGGTTCCCGTAACCTACCAAAACCTCCCTGTCTCATTGGAACATTGTCCTGTAGAACTCCAGACAAACATTCCTTGAAAATCTGCCACCTCACTTCGGTACTTTTCCTCGAGAATACCCCCTTCCAATTTACGCCTCTAATCTCCTGCCTGATGGCTTCATATTTCCCCTTACTCCAGATAAACACTTTCCTAGCTTGCCTGATCCTATCTCTTTCCAATGCTAGCGTAAAGGAGATAGAGTTATGATCACTATCCCCAAGATGCTCCCCCACTGAGAGATCCGACACCTGTCCAGGCTCATTAGCCAGTACCAGATCGAGTACAGCCTCTCCTCTTGTAGGCTTATCCACATGCTGTGTCAGGAAACCCTCCTGAACACACCTAACAAACTCCTCCCCATCCAAACCCCTTACCCTCGGGATATTCCAATCTATGTTTGGGAAATTAAAGTCTCCCATCACGACAACCCTGTTATTACTACATCTCTCCAGGATCTGTTTCCCTATCTGCTTCTCAACATCCCTGTTACTATTGGGCGGCCTATAGAAAACACCTAGCAAAGTTATCGACCCCTTCCTGCTCCGAACTTCCACCCACAGAGACTCTGGAGACAACCCCTCCACGGCGTCCACCTTCTCTACAGCTGTGACACTATCCCTGATCAGCAGTGCCACTCCCCCCCCCCCTCTTTTGCCTCCCTCTCTGTCCTTTCTGAAACATCTGAAACCCGGCACCTGAAGTATCCAGTCCTGTCCCTGTCCCTAAGTCTCCGTAATGGCCACCACATCACACTTCCAAGCATCGATCCACACTCTAAGCTCATCCACTTTATTCACTACACTCCTGGCGTTAAAATAGACACATCTCAAACCTTTGGTCTGAGCTCTCCCCTTCTCCATCACCCGTCTATTCTCCCTCTTACACTGTGTACAATCCTGCTCTATTTGCGGGCTAACCTCCTCGCTCTCAGTCACCTCATCACGATTCCCTCCCCCCAACCTTTCTAGTTTAAAGTCTCCCCAGTAGCCTTAGCCAACCTTCCTGCCAGGATATTGGTCCCCCTGGGATTCAAGTGCCACCCGTCTTTTCCGTACAGGTCACACCTGCCCCTAAAGAGGTCCCAATGATCCAGGAACCTGAATCCCTGCCCCCCGCTCCAGTCCCTCAGCCACGCATTCATCCTCCACCTCACTCCATTCCTGCTCTCACTTTCCCGTGGCACAGGCAGCAATCCTGAGATTACTACCTTTGCGTTCCTCCTTCCCAACTGTCTACCTAACTCCCTATATTCTCTTTTCACGACCCCTTCCCTCTTCCTACCTATGTCAGCGGTACCAATATGTACCACGACCTCTGGCTCCTCTTACTCCCACCTCAGGATACCTCGGACGCGATCAGAGACATCCCGGATCCCGGTACCAGGGAGGCAGACCACCATCCGAGACTCCCCGAGAGTGCAGAATGTAGTGTTACAGTCATAGCTAGGGTGTAGAGAAAGATCAACTTAATGCGAGGTAGGTCCATTCAAAAGTCTGACAGCAGCAGGGAAGAAGCTGTTCTTGAGTCGGTTGGTACGTGACCTCAGACTTTTGTATCTTTTTCCCGACGGAAGAAGGTGGAAGAGAGAATGTCCCGGGTGTGTGGGGTCCTTGGTTATGCTGGCTGCTTTGCCGAGGCAGCGGGAAGTGTAGACAGAGTCAATGGATGGGAGGCTGGTTTGCGTGATGGACTGGGCTACATTCACAATCCTTTGCAGTTTATTGCGGTCTTGGGCAGAGCAGGAGCCCAGACCAAGCTGTGATAAGGAAGATTTCCTTCCCGAAAGGGGCATTGGTGAACCAGATGGGTTTTTCTGAAAATCGACAATGGTCATTGCCTTTGATGATGGTCATCATTAGACTATTAATTCCTGATCTTTATTGATTAGCAGGATAATTATGAGGGGTTACAGTGATTGGGCCTGGGTGGGATTGTTGCTAGTGTAGGCTTGATGGACCAAATGGCCTCCTGCACTGTAGGGATTCTATGATTCTTTTTTAATTATTCATTCATGGGACATGGGCGTCGCTGGCTGGCCCAGCATTTATTGCCCATCCTTAGTTGCCCGAGGGCAGTTGAGAGTCGACCACATTGCTGTGGCTCTGGAGTCACATGTAGGCCAGACCGGGTAAGGACGGCAGATTTCCTTCCCTAAAGGGACATTAGTGACCCAGATGGGTTTTTCCGCCAATGGTTTCATGGTCATCAGCAGATTCTTAATTTCAGATTATTTTTATTGAATTCAAATTCCCACCATCTGCCGTGGCGGGATTCGAACCCGGGTCCCCAGAACATTCGCCGAGTTTCTGTATTAATAGTCCAGTGATAATACCACTAGCTTCCCCTCGATTTTGGGTTTCGCCATGTGCCATTGGTGGGATTTGAACCCGGGTCCCCAGAGCATCACCCTGGCTCATCTGGATTAATTCTCCAGTGACAATATCACTGTGCCACCACCTCCCCAAATAATGGTCGAACAAGGCTCACTGTGCCTGGAACAGGGTTACCAATATTTCACCCACTCCTTTTCAAAATGGGCAACATAACCAATGCCTTTCAACTATTTCCGATTGTCATCATAGAATCCTACAGTGCAGAAGGAGGCCATTCGGTCCATCGAGTCTGCACCGACCATAATCCCACCCAGACCCTATCCCCATAACCCCATGCATTTACCCTAGCTAGTTCTCCTGACACTAAGAGGCAATTTAACATGGCCAATCCACCTAACCCGCACATCTTTGGAGTGCGGGAGGAAACCGGAGCACCCGGAGGAAACCCACGCAGACACGGGGAGGACGTGCAGACTCCGCGTGGACAGTGACCCAAGCCGGGAGTCGAACCTGGGTCCCTGGAGCTGTGAGGCAGCAGTGCCAGCCACTGTGCCACCGTGCCGCCCCATCCTTAGGAGTCACCCTCAGTTTGGTTAACCTGCTCCTCCTGTCAAGCACGACTCAGTCACAAGGTTGAGGGTTCAAGTTCCACTCCAGGGCTTGAGCCCAAACATTAAGGTCGATACTCGAGTGCAGTGAAGGAATGCTGCACTGCCGGCGCTGCTTTCTGACAGATCTGACCTTCATCTTGAGGCCCCATTTGCCTGCTTCACCAGATAATACTCTGATAGACCCTGCGGGGGTGACGGAGGGGGGAGTTATTTCAATGGGTGGCATGGTGGCACATTCTGCCTCACAGTGCCAGGGACCCTGGTTCGATTCCCGGCTGGGGTCACTGTCTGTGCAGAGTCTGCACATTCTCCCCGTGTCTGAGTGGGTTTCCTCCGGGTGCTCCTGTTTCCTCCCACAGTCCGAAACACATGCTGGTTAGGTGGATTGGCCGTGCTAAATTGCCCCTTAGCACCAGGGGGACTAGCTAAGGTAAATACATGGGGTTATGGGGATAGGGCCTGGGTGGGATTGTGGTCGGTGCGGACTCAATGGGCCGAGTGGCCTCCTTCTGTGGGGATTCTATGATTCCATGAAGTTATGCCCCACTCGTGTCCCGGTCATTATTCCTTGCATAAATAATGGATTATCTGGTCATTGTGGAGCTGCGGTCTTGTGGGATCTTGCTGTGCACAGATAGGCTGCCGGGATTTCTGCATCAGGACAGTTGACCTCACTTCATAAAGTACGACAGTGGCTGTTGAGCGCTTTGTTCCATCCGCTGGTCGCGAAAGGCGCTATATAAATACACGTCTTTCTTTTCCTTGTGCTGTTTGTGAGACCTTTCTGGGCGGGTTTTCCAGCCGCTCTCACCCAAGGCTGGAAAATCCTGCCTCAGGTCAACGGGACCTTTGTGAGGCCCGTGTCCCGCCCACTACAATCCCCATGGCAGGCGGGACGGTAAAACTCCACCCTTTGGGTATAAACTGGGTCTCTCGTGACTGACATAATTGTGACGACACTTCAGAAAGGAACCAATCGGGTGCAAAGGACTACAGGAGCCACTTAGATGGTGAAAGGAGGTATATAAGTATAAGGGTGAAACCTTCCTGACCCATCAGCGGCGAGGTGGTCGGGGAGAAGGAGACAAAATGCAGCAAGCCATTCAAAATTCCACAGGTTTAAGTTTTAAGTTTAATTTTATTTATTTGTGACACAAGTTGGTTTACATTAACACTGCAATGAAGTTACTCTGAAAATCCCCCTGGTCGCCACACTCTGGCGCCTGTTCGGGTACACTGAGGGAGAATTTAGCACGGCCAATGCACCCTAACCCGCACATCTTTCGGACTGTGGGAGGAAACCGGAGCACCCGGAGGAAACCCACGCAGACACGGGGAGAACGTGCAGACTCCGCACAGACAGTGACCCAAGCCGGGAATCGAACCCAGGTCCCTGGTGCTGTGAGGCAGCAGCGATGCCCAGGGCGTTGTGAAGGGCACTGTTTAATTAAGTACTTAGAGCACTTGTAAAGAGAGGCCGCTGCAACACTGCTTCATTGCGAGGCCGGAGTCAGTCATGTGTAACGCTGCCCCTCTGTGAATGAACCCATTATCAAAGGAATTGACTTCAACTGAACTGGGAGATCCCGCTGGCAGGAGGGGTCGCTAATGTTCCACAGTGGCAGGGTGGGCGAGGCATACAAAACTGTGTGGATCTTGGTATGTGTATGCGTGTGCGCGCGTTTGCGTGGTTCGATGGGGATTTTGTCCCCTCAGGGAGGGCGATGGCCTAGTGGTATTATCGCTGGACTATTAACCCAGAAACTCAGCTCATGCTCTGGGGACCCGGGTTCGAATCCCGCCACGGCAGATGGTGGCATTTGAATTCAATAAAAAAAAACTGGAATTAAGAATCTACTGATGACCATGAAACCATTGTCGATTGTCGGAAAAACCCATCTGGTTCCTTTAGGGAAGGAAATCTGCCGTCCTTAGCCGGTCTGGCCTACATGTGACTCCAGAGCCACAGCAATGCGGTTGACTCTCAACTGCCCTCCAAGGACAACTAGGGATGGGCAATAAATGCTGCCCAGCCAGCAACGCCCATGAATGAGTAAAAAAAAGAAAAAATCCGGAATCCTGCCACTGTTCATGCCGACGGGATTTTCCCATCATGCCGCAGTGAGCGGGGATTCGGCTGCCTGCCAAAATCTCTGACCTCACTGCAGCGGGAGACTGGTGTGAAAAGGCGGTAATCATAGAATCCCTACAGTGCAGAAGGAGGCCATTCGGCCCATCGAGCCTGCACTGACTACAATCCCACCCCAGGGCCTATCTCCTATTTACCCTGCTAATCCCCCTGACTCTAAGGGACAATTTAGCATGGCCGATCCACCTAACCTGCACATCTTTGGGCTGTGGGAGGAAACTGGAGCACCCGGAGGAAACCCATGCAGACACGGGGAGAAGGTGCAGACTCCACACAGACAGTGACCCGAGGCCGGAATTGAACCCGGGTCCCTGGCGCTGTGAGGCAGCAGTGCTAACCACTGTGCCGCCCAAATCAAAGTGGAGATCGTGCCCAAAGGATCTGAGCCGGAATAGGGGAGAACCATTGTGAATATTCATTAAATTAGGTTCAATATGGTACAAGGTGTGGTGCCATCCCTCTCTCTCTCTCTCTCTTCCTCTCTCTCCTTCTCTCTCCCATCCACAGTGTGGCTGAGGCTGGTAGGCCTAATAAAGTCACGATAATGCGGACAAACTAATCCCCCCTGGAGGCAAAAAGCCAAAACTGCTGAATAAAAGTGCTCCCACAACCATCTCAACAATCCATGTCAAGCTCTCTGCCCAACATCTGGTTGTGTTCAAACGCTTGCGGCCTGGAAACTATTGGAGATTATTCCTGCACCGCCCCCCCGCCCCGCCTTGCTGGTCTTTTGTTAGATATTCTGAGTCCTCTCCGGCACGCTACATCATGAGTCTTCGCCATCTGTATCCCAGCTTACTCCTCAGATTTACCTGCACCAGGGAGATGTGACTGGCAGGCTGCCTATACATTTGGGGTGGCACAGTGGTTAGCACTGCTGCCTCACAGCGCCAGGGACCCGGGTTCGATTCCCGGCCTCGGGTCACTGTCTGTGCGGAGTCTGCACGTTCTCCCCGTGTCTGCGTGGGTTTCTGGGCGCTCCAGTTTCCTCCCACAGTCCAAAGATGTGTGGGTTAGGTGGATTGGCCATGCTAAATTGACCCTCAGTGTCAGGGGGACTAGCGAGGGTAAATAAGTGGGGTTACGGGGATAGGGCCATGGATGGGATTGTGGTTGGTGCAGACTCGATGGGCTGAATGGCCTCCTTCTACGCTGTCGGGATTCTATGATATGAAAAATTGGGCACAGCTTGGTCCACATGTAAGCAATCATAGTAAAACATTAATTTGACAGTTCCTCCCGCTCCAGTGATCTGGAAACGTTGGATAAAGCAGATAAATCCTCAGTTATAAACATTGCAAGTCCGAACTCCAGAAATCCTTCATTCCCAGTTCCTGGCCTCTGCTGATAGGCAGGAATTTGCCACTGCACGATGTGCAATGTAATTTTCTCCCGATCCGACTTCCCTCTTCTAGCACGGAAGAATGCTTCCGTGGCTGTTGGTACCTCTGGGACCTCATCCACCGGATCGTTTCCAGGCTTGAGCCTCGACTATTTGACTGCAGATGGCTTCACAGTCAAATCCTTGTCTTGCCCCCTAACACCTGATAATGGCGCGCTGTTAAGATCCATGGGTAAAGGGCATTGCTTATTTACATGCTTTGAGCACTTATAAAGAGAGACCGCCACGACCACGGTTCATTGGTGGGGAGGAGATAGACATGCATAATGCTGCCCTTTGTGAATAAACCCATTGTCAAGGAAAGTATCAGTGACTAGCTTCATAGAATCATACAATCCATACAGTGCAGGAGGAGGCCATTCAGCCCATCAAGCCTGCGCCAACCACAATCACATCCAGGCTCTATCTCCATAACCCCACGTATCTCTGTAACCTGCGTATTAACCGTGCTAGTCCCCCTAACACTAAGGGGCAATTTAGCACGGCCAATCCACCTAACCCACACATCTTTGGAGTGTGGGAGGAAACCGGAGCGCCCGGAGGAAACCCACGCAGACACAGGGAGATCGTGCAGACCCGAGGCCGGAATCGAACCTGGGTCCCTGTCTACCTTTGACCAAAGCTTTGGCCAACAGTCCAAGAGTCACAGAGTTTTACAGCACAGAAAGAGGCCCTTCGGCCCATCATGCCAGCACCGGCCATTGAGCACCTATCTATTCTAATCCAATTTTCCAGCACTTGGTCTGTAGCCTTGTACGCTACGGCGTTTCAAGTGCTCAGTTAAATGTTTCTTCAATGTTGTGAGAGTTCCCGCCTCCACTACCCTTTCAGGCGGCGAGTCCCAGATTCCCACCACCCTCTGGGTGCAAAGGTTTTTCCTCAAATCCCCCCTAAATCTCCTGCCCCTGACCTTCAATCTCTGCCCCCTGGTTACTGACCCCTCTACTAAGGGGAAAAGTTTCTTCCTATCTGCCCTATCCATGTCCCTCATAATTTTCTAACCTCGATCAGGTCCCCCCTCGGCCTTCTCTGCTCTAAGGAAAACAACCCTTGCCAAGGGGATTGTGGGGTGATTGGCGGGGGTGGGGGAGGGGAGGGGGGGGGTTCCCGCTGCCACTCTGCATTGGAGATTCGAGTCTGAATTCCCACTGATAAAACAATGGTGACTTGCACCAGTTTTCCCGCAAATTCAGCACTAAGAAATTATTTTGGGGAGAATCGGGCCCGACAAGTTTAGAGAGGAATCTGTGTCGGCACAGACTTGGAGGGCCGAAGGGCCTGTTCCTGTGCTGTACTGTTCTTTGTATTTTCAGCCTCTTTTACACTCACACTGGCGGCCATGCAGCATGTTGGATTCTTCTATTGTTATAGAAATTAATGGGAGGACATCATAAAGCAATCAGCATTCCGGGAAACAAGGAAAAGCTGAGGGCATTTTGCACCCTCACTGGAGAATGTGTTCCCAGAAATGTGTTTCGTTTAGCTCTAACCCTCCCTTTCTCTATCTCTCTCTCTCTGTATCTCTCTCTCTCTCTCTCTCTCTCTATCTTTCTCTATCTCTCTCTCTATCTCTCTCTCTCTTTCTCTATCTCTCTCTCTATCTCTCTCTCTCTATCTCTCTCTCTATCTCTCTCTATCTCTCTCTCTCTCTCTATCTCTCTCTATCTCTCTCTCTGTCTTTCTATCTCTCTCTCTCTATCTCTATATCTCTCTCTCTCTCTTTCTATCTCTCTTTCTCTCTCTCTCTCTCTCGATCTCTTTCTCTCTCTATCTTTCTCTATCTCTATCTCTCTCTCTCTATCTCTCTCTCTATATCTCTCTCTCTTTCTCTATCTCTCTCTCTATCTCTCTCTCTATCTCTATCTCTCTCTCTATCTCTCTCTCTGTCTTTCTATCTCTCTCTCTCTATCTCTCTCTCTCTCTCTCTTTCTATCTCTCTCTCTCTATCTCTCTATCTCTCTCTCTATCTCTCTCTGTCTTTCTATCTCTCTCTCTCTATCTCTCTATCTCTATCTCTCTCTCTCTCTCTTTCTATCTCTCTTTCTCTCTCACTCTATCTCTCTCGCTCAGAGTTGCTTTCTTCCATTTAACACAGGCAAGAGAAGAGCATCTGTCCAAAGATCAGAACACTTTCTATTTGAGGCTTAATAACAGGTTCAAACACGTTAGGGTCATTTACAAAGTGGTTAGCAAAGTAAATCAGCAACTACACTGTTCCGACAGGAATTCGCAGAACGGGTTTGACACAGATTACACACAGAGTGAAGCTCCCTCTACACTGTCCCCATCAAACACCCCCAGGACAGGTACAACACGGGGTTAGATACAGAGTAAAGCTCCCTCGACACTGTCCCCATCAAACACTCCCAGGACAGGTTCAGCACGGGGTTCGATACAGAGTAAAGCTCCCTCTACGCTGTCCCCATCAAACACTCCCAGGACAGGTACAGCACGGGGTTAGATACAGGATAAAACTTTCTCTACACTGTCCCCATCAAACACTCCGAGGACAGGTACAGCACGGGGTTAGATACAGAGTAAAGCTCCCTCTACACTGTCCCCATCAAACACTCCCAGGACAGGTGCAGCATGGGGTTAGATACAGAGTAAAGCTCCGTCGTTGGCCTCTGGTATAGTACCAGAAGATTGGAGGTTAGCGAATGTTGTCCCATTGTTTAAGAAGGGGAACAGAGACTTCCCCGGGAATTATAGACCGGTGAGTCTCACTTCTGTTGTCGGCAAGATGTTGGAAAAAATTATAAGGGATAGGATTTATAGTTATTTGGAGAGTAATGAATTGATAGGTGATAGTCAGCATGGTTTTGTGGCAGGTAGGTCGTGCCTTACTAACCTTATTGAGTTTTTTGAGAAAGTGACCAAGGAGGTGGATGGGGGCAAGGCAGTGGACGTGGTATATATGGATTTTAGTAAGGCGTTTGATAAGGTTCACCATGGTAGGCTTCTGCAGAAAATGCAGATGTATGGGATTGGGGGTGATCTAGGAAATTGGATCAGGAATTGGCTAGCGGATAGGAAACAGAGGGTGGTGGTTGATAGTAAATATTCATCATAGAGTGCGGTTACAAGTGGTGTACCTCAGGGATCTGTTTTGGGGCCACTGCTGTTTGTAATATTTATTAATGATCTGGATGAGGGTATAGTTGGGTGGATTAGCAAATTTGCTGATGACACCAAAGTCGGTGGTGTGGTAGACAGTGAGGAAGGGTGTCGTAGTTTGCAGGAAGACTTAGACAGGTTGCAAAGTTGGGCCGAGAGGTGGCGGATGGAGTTTAATGCGGAGAAGTGTGAGGTAATTCACTTTGGTAGGAATAACAGATGTGTTGAGTATAGGGCTAACGGGAGGACTTTGAATAGTGTGGAGGAGCAGAGGGATCTAGGTGTATGTGTGCATAGATCCCTGAAAGTTGGGAATCAAGTAGATAAGGTTGTTAAGAAGGCATATGGTGTCTTGGCGTTTATTGGTAGGGGGATTGAATTTAGGAGTCGTAGCGTTATGTTGCAACTGTACACAACTCTGGTGCGGCCGCACTTGGAGTACTGTGTGCAGTTCTGGTCCCCACATTACAGGAAGGATGTGGAGGCTTTGGAGAGGGTGCAGAGGAGGTTTACCAGGATGTTGCCTGGTATGGAGGGGAGATCCTATGAGGAGAGGCTGAGGGATTTGGGATTGTTTTGGCTGGAAAGGCGGCGGCTAAGAGGGGATCTTATTGAAACATATAAGATGATTAGAGGTTTAGATAGGGTGGATAGTGATAGCCTTTTTCCTCTGATGGAGAAATCCAGCACGAGGGGGCATGGCTTTAAATTGAGGGGGGGTAGTTATAGAACCGATGTCAGGGGTAGGTTCTTTACCCAGAGGGTGGTGAGGGATTGGAATGCCCTGCCAGCATCAGTAGTAAATGCGCCTAGTTTGGGGGCGTTTAAGAGATCCGTAGATAGGTTCATGGACGAAAAGAAATTGGTTTAGGTTGGAGGGTCACAGTTTTTTTTTTAACTGGTCGGTGCAACATCGTGGGCCGAAGGGCCTGTTCTGCGCTGTAATGTTCTATGTTCTATGTTCTATGTTCTACACTGTCCCCATCAAACACTCCCAGGACAGGTACAGCACGGGGTTAGATACAGAGTAAAGCTCCCTCTACACTGTCCCCATCAAACACTCCCAGGACAGGTACAGCACGGGGTTAGATACAGAATAAAGCACCCTCTACACCGTCCCCCATCAAACACTCCCAGGACAGGTACAGCACGGGGTTAGATACAGAGTAAAGCTCCCTCTACACTGTCCCCATCAAACACTCCCAGGACAGGTACAGCACGGGGTTAGATACAGGATAAAACTTTCTCTACACTTTCCCATCATTTTGTGCTGGGGTGTATCCAGTATAAACAGCATACAGAGTAGATCTCCATAATAAATCGAGGGTGACTCAACGTGGCTTGAATCAATAAAGATATCGTTGCCAAATAAAGAATCAGATCGATACAACCAGGTCAGACTGGATTACAGGCCTGACTGACCCTCCCGGGACTCTCGGCCTCTAACTGCGAGCCTCTCCTCGATCTGTGGTCCACACCTCGGGGATTTTCACAGTAACTTCATTGCAGTGTGAATGTAAGCCTACTTGTGACACTAATAAATAAACTTAAAAACCCTCCTGCTGATTGGCTTAGCTTCCTGCCGGAACGTTCCATAGGGTCCTCGCTGATCATGTGGCCCTCAGGAAACGCACCCCCCCCTTTTACGGAGCCACACGACTGTACTCCCCATTCCCCCTGAAATCCAAAATACTCTTTCGGAGATGAAAGGAACAAGGTGGGTAAAAGCGAATTACTGCGGATGCTGGAATCGGAAACAAAAACAGAAAATGCTGGAAAATCTCAGCAGGTGCGACAGCCTCCGTGGGGGGAGAATAGAGCCAACGTTTCGAGCCTGGGTGACCCATCGTCAGAGCTGAACACGATAGAAATTTGAGCTCTATGTGACTCCAGAGCTACAGCAATGTGGTTGGCTGATAACTGCCCTGTGCCATGGCCAAGTGAGCCACTTCGAACAACAGGCAATTCGGATACGGGTAACAAATGCTGGGCCCAGCCAGCGACACCCACATCCCATGAAAGAACATGACTGTTGGTCACAAATCATCCTTTCCCCTAACCCTTAAAAGGGAGAGCATTGATATTTTGGCAGTCTCCTCTGCTCACGTGAGTGGGTTAGCACTGCTGCCTCACAGCGCGAGGGACCCGGGTTCGATTCCGGCCTCGGATCACTGTCTCTGTGGAGTTTGCAGGTTCTTGCGGTGTCTTCAAGGGTCTCCTCTGGGTGCTCCGGAGGAAGCTCCCACACTCCAAAGATGTGCAGGTTAGGTGGATTGGCCATGCTAAATTGCCCCTTAGTGTCCAAAGATGTGCAGGTTAGGTGGATTGGCCATGCTAAATTGCCCCTTAGTGTCCAAAGATGTGCAGGTTAGGTGGAGTGGCCATGCTAAATTGCCCCTTAGTGTCCCAAAATGTTCAGGTTAGGTGGATTGGCCATGCTAAATTGCCCCTTAGTGTTCAACAACGTGCAGGTTAGGTGGATTGGCCATGGTAAATTGCCCCTTAGTGTCCCAAGATGTGCAGGTTAGGTGAATTAGCCATGCTAAATTGCCCCTTAGTATTCAAAGATGTATGGGTTTGGGGAATTTGTGGGGTAAATATGTGGGGTTACGGGGATAGGGCAAGATTGGGATGCTGTGTTAGAGAGTCGAAGGGCCGGATGGCTTCCTTCTGCACTGTAGGGATTGTATGATTTATGACGTTATGATTGTACCATTGGAAACATTCCAACCAGAGTGCTTTCAGCGAAATCGCACTGGCAGCAGTGTGGTATTGGCGGATAGTTTGTTATCCTGCTGATTGAGGGATTGTCCAAGGCCAGTCAGTGGGGCAACTCAGTTGCTTCACAGTGTGGGACGGGAGAGTTTACAAGTCTAGACATGAACGGGGCACAACTGTCCTCTCTGTTTGTTTATCGATGAGATTATATCCACCTTGGGTTCAATTCTCATCCAAAGCACACATTGCACCAATTCCCCTTCAGCCCTGCGGCCTGTCGGCCGAGCTTGTCTGCGCCAAAGCTTCGTCAAGGACTTCTCAAACTCTTGACCCTTTGACTCAGAGACAAGAGTCGCAGCTGACATCTGGTGGGAAAATCGAAGGACGAGGGGGGAAGGGAATGAAATAGAAACATTTCTTCTCTGCCTGTCCTTATTTCTACGCTGACACAGAGGCCGGGATTTAACCGGCTCGCCCGCCACGGGAATCAGAGCGGGCGGTGGGGCGGAGCACGGGAAGGTCCGTTGACCTCGGGCAGGATTTTATGGTTATGGGATGAGCAAGGCCGTAAAATCCCACCCAGGATGTCTAACAAAACTGGTTATCGCTGACTCTGTTCAGTATAGCCTCTTCCAACGAGGGTGGAGCAGGCTTTCTCCGTGGAGGCAATCAGCTGGCTTCAAGTTGTCGGGGGCGGGGGACGGGGTGGGAGATCTTTGTAAATGCAGACATGAAGTGAATGTACTTTGATTTGATTTATTATTGTCACATGTATTAGCATACAGTGAAAAGTATTGTTTCTTGCGCGCTATACAGTCAAAGCATACTGTTCATAGAGTACATAAGGGAGAAAGAAAGGAGAGGGTGCAGAATGTAGTGTTACAGTCACAGCTAGGGTGTAGAGAAAGATCAACTTGATGCAAGATGGGTCCATTCATAGAAAGAAACCCTACAGTGCAGAAGGAGGCCATTCGGCCCATCGAGTCTGCACCAACCACAATCCCACCCAGACCCTACCCCCACATATTTACCCGCTAATCCCTCTAACCTACGCATCTCAGGACACTAAGGGGCAATTTTTAACCTGGCCAATCAACCTAACCCGCACATCTTTGGACTGTGGGAGGAAACCGGAGCACCCGGAGGAAACCCACGCAGACACGAGGAGAATGTGCAAACTCCACACAGACAGTGACCCGAGCCGGGAATCGAACCCGTGACCCTGGAGCTGTGAAGCAGCAGTGCTAACCACTGTGCTACCGTGTTGCCCCAAAAGTCTGACAGCAGCAGGGAAGAAGCTGTTCTTGAGTCGGTCGGTACGTGACCTCAGATTTTGTACTTTTTCCTGATGGAAGCAGGTGGAAGAGAGAATGTCTGTATAATTCAGTCCCCAATCCCCCACCCCTCCCCCATTTGCTTTACCTCCTGAATTGGCAGACCACCTGACACTGTGTGTGTTCTTGGTCGCCCCGGCGACGAAGGAACGCCTCACCAAATAAAAGCCGAAGGAAGTGTCGGGAAGAGGCACAGCAAGGGGCTCTCGGTACTTCGGCCCCTCAAGCTCGCTCTGCTATCAATCAGGACCGTGGCGAAACTGTTTGCAGGTCTTGACTCGACTACCCTGCCTGGCCCCCAGTCTACCTGAATTGGGGAGGGGGATCTCAGCGCTGCGGTGGCCCGGTGGCACAGTGTTTAGCACTGCTGCCTCCCAGGGACCCGGGTTCGACTCCCGGCTTGAGTCACTGTCTGTACACATTCTCTCCGTGTCTGCGTGGGTTTCCTCCGGGTGCTCCGATTTCCTCCCACAGTCTGAAAGATGTGCTGGTTAGGGTGCATTGGCCGTGCTAAATTCTCCCTCAGTGTAGCCCGAACAGGCGCTGGAGTGTGGCGACTAGAGGATTTTCACAGTAACTTCATTGCAGTGTTAATGTAAGCCTACTTGTGACACTAATACATCAATAAACATTAAACTTAAAACTTACTCCGCCTCTCAGAATCCATTACAGATAGGATGTGAAATTTGGTGGGGGTGAGGGGCGCGAGGTTTACACGCTCAGGTTCAGAAGATAATTTTACACCATGCAGGTGTGTCCCAGTATTAATATTGTCGGGGTGTGTGTCCCAGTATTAATATTGTCGGGGTGTGTGTCCCAGTATTAATATTGTCGGGGTGTGTGTCCCAGTATTAGTATTGTCGGGGTGTGTGTCCCAGTATTAATATTGTCGGGGTGTGGGTCCCAGTATTAATATTGTCGGGGTGTGTGTCCCAGTATTAATATTGTCGGGGTGTGTGTCCCAGTATTAATATTGTCGGGGTGTGTGTCCCAGTATTAATATTGTCGGGGTGTGTGTCCCAGTATTGGTATTGTTGGGGTGTGTGTCCCAGTATTAATATTGTCGGTCTGTGTGTCCCATTATTAATATTGTCGGGCTGTGTGTCCCAGTATTAATATTGTCGGGCTGTGTGTCCCAGTATTAATATTGTCGGGGTGTGTGTCCCAGTATTAATATTGTCGGGCTGTGTGTCCCATTATTAATATTGTCGGGCTGTGTGTCCCAGTATTAATATTGTCGGGGAGTGTGTCCCAGTATTAATATTGTCGGGGTGTGTGTCCCAGTATTAATATTGTTGGGGTGTGTGTCCCAGTATTAATATTGTCGGGGTGTGTGTCCCAGTATTAATATTGTCGGGGTGTGTGTCCCAGTATTAATATTGTCAGGGTGTGTGTCCCAGTATTAATATTGTCGGGGTGTGTGCCCCAGTATTAATATTGTCGGGGTGTGTGTCCCAGTATTAATATTGTCGGGGTGTGTGTCCCAGTATTAATATTGTCGGGCTGTGTGTCCCAGTATTAATATTGTTGGGCTGTGTGTCCCAGTATTAATATTGTCAGGCTGTGTGTCCCAGTATTAATATTGTCGGGGTGTGTGTCCCAGTATTAGTATGGTCGGGTTGTGTGTCCCAGTATTAATATTGTCGGGGTGTGTGTCCCAGTATTAATATTGTCGGGGTGTGTGTCCCAGTATTAATATTGTCGGGCTGTGTGTCCCAGTATTAATATTGTCGGTCTGTGTGTCCCAGTATTAATATTGTCGGGCTGTGTGTCCCAGTATTAATATTGTCGGGGTGTGTGTCCCAGTATTAATATTGTCAGGGTGTGTGTCCCATTATTAATATTGTTGGGCTGTGTGTCCCAGTATTAATATTGTCGGGCTGTGTGTCCCAGTATTAATATTGTCGGGGTGTGTGTCCCAGTATTAGTATTGTCGGGCTGTGTGTCCCAGTATTAATATTGTCGGGCTGTGTGTCCCAGTATTAATATTGTCGGGGTGTGTGTCCCAGTATTAATATTGTTGGGGTGTGTGTCCCAGTATTAATATTGTTGGGGTGTGTGTCCCAGTATTAATATTGTCGGGGTGTGTGTCCCAGTATTAGTATTGTCGGGCTGTGTGTCCCAGTATTAATATTGTTGGGGTGTGTGTCCCAGTATTAATATTGTTGGGGTGTGTGTCCCAGTATTAATATTGTCGGGGTGTGTGTCCCAGTATTAGTATTGTCGGGGTGTGTGTCCCAGTATTAATATTGTCGGGCTGTGTGTCCCAGTATTAATATTGTTGGGGTGTGTGTCCCAGTATTAACATTGTTGGGTTGTGTGTCCCAGTATTAGTATTGTCGGGGTGTGTGTCCCAGTATTGATATTGTTGGGGTGTGTGTCCCAGTATTAATATTGTCGGGGGGTGGGTCCCAGTATTAATATTGTCGGGTTGTGTGTCCCAGTATTAGTATTGTTGGGGTGTGTGTCCCAGTATTAGTATTGTCGGGGTGTGTGTCCCAGTATTAATATTGTTGGGGTGTGTGTCCCAGTATTAATATTGTCGGGGTGTGTGTCCCAGTATTAATATTGTCGGGCTGTGTGTCCCAGTATTAATATTGTTGGGGTGTGTGTCCCAGTATTAGTATTGTCGGGGTGTGTGCCCCAGTATTAATATTGTTGGGGTGTGTGTCCCAGTATTAATATTGTTGGGATGTGTATCCCAGTATTAATATTGTTGGGGTGTGTGTCCCAGTATTAATATTGTCGGGGTGTGGGTCCCAGTATTAATATTGTTGGGGTGTGTGTCCCAGTATTAATATTGTCGGGGTGTGTGTCCCAGTATTAATATTGTCGGGACATGTGTCACAGTATTAGTATTGTTGGGGTGTGTGTCCCAGTATTAATATTGTCGGGGTGTGTGTCCCAGTATTAATATTGTCGGGACATGTGTCACAGTATTAGTATTGTTGGGGTGTGTGTCCCAGTATTAGTATTGTCGGGGTGTGTGTCCCAGTATTAATATTGTCGGGGTGTGTGTCCCAGTATTAGTATTGTTGGGGTGTGTGTCCCAGTATTAATATTGTTGGGGTGTGTGTCCCAGTATTAATATTGTCGGGGTGTGTGTCCCAGTATTAATATTGTCGGGCTGTGTGCCCCAGTATTAATATTGTCGGGGTGTGTGTCCCAGTATTAATATTGTCGGGGTGTGTGTCCCAGTATTAGTATTGTTGGGGTGTGTGTCCCAGTATTAATATTGTTGGGGTGTGTGTCCCAGTATTAATATTGTCGGGGTGTGTGTCCGAGTATTGGTATTGTCGGGGTGTGTGTCCCAGTATTAATATTGTTGGGGTGTGTGTCCCAGTATTAATATTGTCGGGGTGTGTGTCCCAGTATTGGTATTGTCGGGGTGTGTGTCCCAGTATTAATATTGTTGGGGTGTGTGTCCCAGTATTAATATTGTTGGGGTATGTGTCCCGCTATTAATATTGTTGGGGTGTGTGTCCCGGTATTAATATTGTTGGGATGTGTGTCCCAGTATTAATATTGTTGGGGTGTGTGTCCCGGTATTAATATTGTTGGGGTGTGTGTCCCAGTATTAATATTGTTGGGGTGTGTGTCCCAGTATTAATATTGTTGGGGTGTGTGTCCCAGTATTAGTATTGTCGGGGTGTGTGTCCCAGTATTAATATTGTTGGGGTGTGTGTCCCAGTATTAATATTGTCGGGGTGTGTGTCCCAGTATTAATATTGTCGGGGTGTGTGTCCCAGAATTAATATTGTCGGGGTGTGTGTCCCAGTATTAATATTGTCGGGGTGTGTGTCCCAGTATTAATATTGTCGGGGTGTGCGTCCCAGTATTAATATTGTCGGGGTGTGTGTCCCAGTATTAATATTGTCGGGGTGTGTGTCCCAGTATTGGTATTGTTGGGGTGTGTGTCCCAGTATTAATATTGTCGGGGTGTGTGTCCCAGTATTAATACTGTCGGGGTGTGTGTCCCAGTATTAATATTGTCGGGGTGTGTGTCCCAGTATTAGTATTGTCGGGGTGTGTGTCCCAGTATTAATATTGTCGGGGTGTGTGTCCCAGTATTAATACTGTCGGGGTGTGTGTCCCAGTATTAATATTGTTGGGGTGTGTGTCCCAGTATTAATATTGTTGGGGTGTGTGTCCCAGTATTAGTATTGTCGCGGTGTGTGTCCCAGTATTAATATTGTTGGGGTGTGTGTCCCAGTATTAATATTGTCGGGCTGTGTGTCCCAGTATTAATATTGTCGGGGTGTGTGTCCCAGTATTAATATTGTCGGGGTGTGTCTCCCAGTATTAATATTGTCGGGGTGTGTGTCCCAGAATTAATATTGTCGGGGTGTGTGTCCCAGTATTAATATTGTCGGGGTGTGTGTCCCAGTATTAATATTGTCGGGGTGTGTGTCCCAGTATTAATATTGTCGGGGTGTGTGTCCCAGTATTAATATTGTCGGGGTGTGTGTCCCGGTATTAATATTGTTGGGGTGTGTGTCCCGGTATTAGTATTGTCGGGGTGTGTGTCCCAGTATTAATATTGTTGGGGTGTGTGTCCCAGTATTAATATTGTTGGGGTGTGTGTCCCAGTATTAATATTGTTGGGGTGTGTGTCCCAGTATTAGTATTGTCGGGGTGTGTGTCCCAGTATTAATATTGTCGGGGTGTGTGTCCCAGTATTAATATTGTCGGGGTGTGTGTCCCAGAATTAATATTGTCGGGGTGTGTGTCCCAGTATTAATATTGTCGGGGTGTGTGTCCCAGTATTAATATTGTCGGGGTGTGTGTCCCAGTATTAATATTGTTGGGGTGTGTGTCCCAGTATTAGTATTGTCGGGGTGTGTGTCCCAGTATTAATATTGTCGGGGTGTGTGTCCCAGTATTAATATTGTCGGGGTGTGTGTCCCAGTATTGGTATTGTCGGGGTGTGTGTCCCAGTATTAATATTGTCGGGGTGTGTGTCCCAGTATTAATACTGTCGGGGTGTGTGTCCCAGTATTAATATTGTCGGGGTGTGTGTCCCAGTATTAGTATTGTCGGGGTGTGTGTCCCAGTATTAATATTGTCGGGGTGTGTGTCCCAGTATTAATACTGTCGGGGTGTGTGTCCCAGTATTAGTATTGTCGGGGTGTGTGTCCCAGTATTAATATTGTCGGGGTGTGTGTCCCAGTATTAATACTGTCGGGGTGTGTGTCCCAGTATTAATATTGTCGGGGTGTGTGTCCCAGTATTAATATTGTCGGGGTGTGTGTCCCAGTATTAATATTGTCGGGGTGTGTGTCCCAGTATTAATATTGTCGGGGTGTGTGTCCCAGTATTAATATTGTTGGGGTGTGTGTCCCAGTATTAGTATTGTCGGGGTGTGTGTCCCAGTATTAATATTGTCGGGGTGTGTGTCCCAGTATTAATATTGTCGGGGTGTGTGTCCCAGTATTAGTATTGTCGGGGTGTGTGTCCCAGTATTAGTATTGTCGGGGTGTGTGTCCCAGTATTAATATTGTCGGGGTGTGTGTCCCAGTATTAGTATTGTCGGGGTGTGTGTCCCAGTATTAGTATTGTCGGGGTGTGTGTCCCAGTATTAATATTGTCGGGGTGTGTGTCCCAGTATTAATATTGTCGGGCTGTGTGTCCCAGTATTAATATTGTCGGGGTGTGTGTCCCAGTATTAATATTGTCGGGGTGTGTGTCCCAGTATTAGTATTGTCGGGGTGTGTGTCCCAGTATTAATATTGTCGGGGTGTGTGTCCCAGTATTAGTATTGTCGGGGTGTGTGTCCCAGTATTAGTATTGTCGGGGTGTGTGTCCCAGTATTAATATTGTCGGGGTGTGTGTCCCAGTATTAATACTGTCGGGGTGTGTGTCCCAGTATTAATATTGTCGGGGTGTGTGTCCCAGTAGTAGTATTGTCGGGGTGTGTGTCCCAGTATTAATATTGTCGGGGTGTGTGTCCCAGTATTAGTATTGTCGGGGTGTGTGTCCCAGTATTAATATTTTTGGGGTGTGTGTCCCAGTATTAATATTGTCGGGGTGTGTGTCCCAGTATTAATATTGTCGGGGTGTGTGTCCCAGTATTAATATTGTCGGGGTGTGTGTCCCAGTATTAGTATTGTCGGGGTGTGTGTCCCAGTATTAATATTGTCGGGGTGTGTGTCCCAGTATTAATATTGTCGGGGTGTGTGTCCCAGTATTAGTATTGTCGGGGTGTGTGTCCCGGTATTAATATTGTCGGGGTGTGTGTCCCAGTATTAATATTATCGGGGTGTGTGTCCCAGTATTAATATTGTTGGGGTGTGTGTCCCAGTATTAGTATTGTCGGGGTGTGTGTCCCAGTATTAATATTGTCGGGACATGTGTCACAGTATTAGTATTGTTGGGGTGTGTGTCCCAGTATTAATATTGTCGGGGTGTGTGTCCCAGTATTAATATTGTCGGGACATGTGTCACAGTATTAGTATTGTTGGGGTGTGTGTCCCAGTATTAGTATTGTCGGGGTGTGTGTCCCAGTATTAATATTGTCGGGGTGTGTGTCCCAGTATTAGTATTGTTGGGGTGTGTGTCCCAGTATTAATATTGTTGGGGTGTGTGTCCCAGTATTAATATTGTCGGGCTGTGTGTCCCAGTATTAATATTGTTGGGCTGTGTGTCCCAGTATTAATATTGTCAGGCTGTGTGTCCCAGTATTAATATTGTCGGGGTGTGTGTCCCAGTATTAGTATGGTCGGGTTGTGTGTCCCAGTATTAATATTGTCGGGGTGTGTGTCCCAGTATTAATATTGTCGGGGTGTGTGTCCCAGTATTAATATTGTCGGGCTGTGTGTCCCAGTATTAATATTGTCGGTCTGTGTGTCCCAGTATTAATATTGTCGGGCTGTGTGTCCCAGTATTAATATTGTCGGGGTGTGTGTCCCAGTATTAATATTGTCAGGGTGTGTGTCCCATTATTAATATTGTTGGGCTGTGTGTCCCAGTATTAATATTGTCGGGCTGTGTGTCCCAGTATTAATATTGTCGGGGTGTGTGTCCCAGTATTAGTATTGTCGGGCTGTGTGTCCCAGTATTAATATTGTCGGGCTGTGTGTCCCAGTATTAATATTGTCGGGGTGTGTGTCCCAGTATTAATATTGTTGGGGTGTGTGTCCCAGTATTAATATTGTTGGGGTGTGTGTCCCAGTATTAATATTGTCGGGGTGTGTGTCCCAGTATTAGTATTGTCGGGCTGTGTGTCCCAGTATTAATATTGTTGGGGTGTGTGTCCCAGTATTAATATTGTTGGGGTGTGTGTCCCAGTATTAATATTGTCGGGGTGTGTGTCCCAGTATTAGTATTGTCGGGGTGTGTGTCCCAGTATTAATATTGTCGGGCTGTGTGTCCCAGTATTAATATTGTTGGGGTGTGTGTCCCAGTATTAACATTGTTGGGTTGTGTGTCCCAGTATTAGTATTGTCGGGGTGTGTGTCCCAGTATTGATATTGTTGGGGTGTGTGTCCCAGTATTAATATTGTCGGGGGGTGGGTCCCAGTATTAATATTGTCGGGTTGTGTGTCCCAGTATTAGTATTGTTGGGGTGTGTGTCCCAGTATTAGTATTGTCTGGGTGTGTGTCCCAGTATTAATATTGTTGGGGTGTGTGTCCCAGTATTAATATTGTCGGGGTGTGTGTCCCAGTATTAATATTGTCAGGCTGTGTGTCCCAGTATTAATATTGTTGGGGTGTGTGTCCCAGTATTAGTATTGTCGGGGTGTGTGCCCCAGTATTAATATTGTTGGGGTGTGTGTCCCAGTATTAATATTGTTGGGATGTGTATCCCAGTATTAATATTGTTGGGGTGTGTGTCCCAGTATTAATATTGTCGGGGTGTGGGTCCCAGTATTAATATTGTTGGGGTGTGTGTCCCAGTATTAATATTGTCGGGGTGTGTGTCCCAGTATTAATATTGTCGGGACATGTGTCACAGTATTAGTATTGTTGGGGTGTGTGTCCCAGTATTAATATTGTCGGGGTGTGTGTCCCAGTATTAATATTGTCGGGACATGTGTCACAGTATTAGTATTGTTGGGGTGTGTGTCCCAGTATTAGTATTGTCGGGGTGTGTGTCCCAGTATTAATATTGTCGGGGTGTGTGTCCCAGTATTAGTATTGTTGGGGTGTGTGTCCCAGTATTAATATTGTTGGGGTGTGTGTCCCAGTATTAATATTGTCGGGGTGTGTGTCCCAGTATTAATATTGTCGGGCTGTGTGCCCCAGTATTAATATTGTCGGGGTGTGTGTCCCAGTATTAATATTGTCGGGGTGTGTGTCCCAGTATTAGTATTGTTGGGGTGTGTGTCCCAGTATTAATATTGTTGGGGTGTGTGTCCCAGTATTAATATTGTCGGGGTGTGTGTCCCAGTATTGGTATTGTCGGGGTGTGTGTCCCAGTATTAATATTGTTGGGGTGTGTGTCCCAGTATTAATATTGTCGGGGTGTGTGTCCCAGTATTGGTATTGTCGGGGTGTGTGTCCCAGTATTAATATTGTTGGGGTGTGTGTCCCAGTATTAATATTGTTGGGGTATGTGTCCCGCTATTAATATTGTTGGGGTGTGTGTCCCGGTATTAATATTGTTGGGATGTGTGTCCCAGTATTAATATTGTTGGGGTGTGTGTCCCGGTATTAATATTGTTGGGGTGTGTGTCCCAGTATTAATATTGTTGGGGTGTGTGTCCCAGTATTAATATTGTTGGGGTGTGTGTCCCAGTATTAGTATTGTCGGGGTGTGTGTCCCAGTATTAATATTGTTGGGGTGTGTGTCCCAGTATTAATATTGTCGGGGTGTGTGTCCCAGTATTAATATTGTCGGGGTGTGTGTCCCAGAATTAATATTGTCGGGGTGTGTGTCCCAGTATTAATATTGTCGGGGTGTGTGTCCCAGTATTAATATTGTCGGGGTGTGCGTCCCAGTATTAATATTGTCGGGGTGTGTGTCCCAGTATTAATATTGTCGGGGTGTGTGTCCCAGTATTGGTATTGTTGGGGTGTGTGTCCCAGTATTAATATTGTCGGGGTGTGTGTCCCAGTATTAATACTGTCGGGGTGTGTGTCCCAGTATTAATATTGTCGGGGTGTGTGTCCCAGTATTAGTATTGTCGGGGTGTGTGTCCCAGTATTAATATTGTCGGGGTGTGTGTCCCAGTATTAATACTGTCGGGGTGTGTGTCCCAGTATTAATATTGTTGGGGTGTGTGTCCCAGTATTAATATTGTTGGGGTGTGTGTCCCAGTATTAGTATTGTCGCGGTGTGTGTCCCAGTATTAATATTGTTGGGGTGTGTGTCCCAGTATTAATATTGTCGGGCTGTGTGTCCCAGTATTAATATTGTCGGGGTGTGTGTCCCAGTATTAATATTGTCGGGGTGTGTGTCCCAGTATTAATATTGTCGGGGTGTGTGTCCCAGAATTAATATTGTCGGGGTGTGTGTCCCAGTATTAATATTGTCGGGGTGTGTGTCCCAGTATTAATATTGTCGGGGTGTGTGTCCCAGTATTAATATTGTCGGGGTGTGTGTCCCAGTATTAATATTGTCGGGGTGTGTGTCCCGGTATTAATATTGTTGGGGTGTGTGTCCCGGTATTAGTATTGTCGGGGTGTGTGTCCCAGTATTAATATTGTTGGGGTGTGTGTCCCAGTATTAATATTGTTGGGGTGTGTGTCCCAGTATTAATATTGTTGGGGTGTGTGTCCCAGTATTAGTATTGTCGGGGTGTGTGTCCCAGTATTAATATTGTCGGGGTGTGTGTCCCAGTATTAATATTGTCGGGGTGTGTGTCCCAGAATTAATATTGTCGGGGTGTGTGTCCCAGTATTAATATTGTCGGGGTGTGTGTCCCAGTATTAATATTGTCGGGGTGTGTGTCCCAGTATTAATATTGTTGGGGTGTGTGTCCCAGTATTAGTATTGTCGGGGTGTGTGTCCCAGTATTAATATTGTCGGGGTGTGTGTCCCAGTATTAATATTGTCGGGGTGTGTGTCCCAGTATTGGTATTGTCGGGGTGTGTGTCCCAGTATTAATATTGTCGGGGTGTGTGTCCCAGTATTAATACTGTCGGGGTGTGTGTCCCAGTATTAATATTGTCGGGGTGTGTGTCCCAGTATTAGTATTGTCGGGGTGTGTGTCCCAGTATTAATATTGTCGGGGTGTGTGTCCCAGTATTAATACTGTCGGGGTGTGTGTCCCAGTATTAGTATTGTCGGGGTGTGTGTCCCAGTATTAATATTGTCGGGGTGTGTGTCCCAGTATTAATACTGTCGGGGTGTGTGTCCCAGTATTAATATTGTCGGGGTGTGTGTCCCAGTATTAATATTGTCGGGGTGTGTGTCCCAGTATTAATATTGTCGGGGTGTGTGTCCCAGTATTAATATTGTCGGGGTGTGTGTCCCAGTATTAATATTGTTGGGGTGTGTGTCCCAGTATTAGTATTGTCGGGGTGTGTGTCCCAGTATTAATATTGTCGGGGTGTGTGTCCCAGTATTAATATTGTCGGGGTGTGTGTCCCAGTATTAGTATTGTCGGGGTGTGTGTCCCAGTATTAGTATTGTCGGGGTGTGTGTCCCAGTATTAATATTGTCGGGGTGTGTGTCCCAGTATTAGTATTGTCGGGGTGTGTGTCCCAGTATTAGTATTGTCGGGGTGTGTGTCCCAGTATTAATATTGTCGGGGTGTGTGTCCCAGTATTAATATTGTCGGGCTGTGTGTCCCAGTATTAATATTGTCGGGGTGTGTGTCCCAGTATTAATATTGTCGGGGTGTGTGTCCCAGTATTAGTATTGTCGGGGTGTGTGTCCCAGTATTAATATTGTCGGGGTGTGTGTCCCAGTATTAGTATTGTCGGGGTGTGTGTCCCAGTATTAGTATTGTCGGGGTGTGTGTCCCAGTATTAATATTGTCGGGGTGTGTGTCCCAGTATTAATACTGTCGGGGTGTGTGTCCCAGTATTAATATTGTCGGGGTGTGTGTCCCAGTATTAGTATTGTCGGGGTGTGTGTCCCAGTATTAATATTGTCGGGGTGTGTGTCCCAGTATTAGTATTGTCGGGGTGTGTGTCCCAGTATTAATATTTTTGGGGTGTGTGTCCCAGTATTAATATTGTCGGGGTGTGTGTCCCAGTATTAATATTGTCGGGGTGTGTGTCCCAGTATTAATATTGTCGGGGTGTGTGTCCCAGTATTAGTATTGTCGGGGTGTGTGTCCCAGTATTAATATTGTCGGGGTGTGTGTCCCAGTATTAATATTGTCGGGGTGTGTGTCCCAGTATTAGTATTGTCGGGGTGTGTGTCCCGGTATTAATATTGTCGGGGTGTGTGTCCCAGTATTAATATTATCGGGGTGTGTGTCCCAGTATTAATATTGTTGGGGTGTGTGTCCCAGTATTAGTATTGTCGGGGTGTGTGTCCCAGTATTAATATTGTCGGGGTGTGTGTCCCAGTATTAATATTGTCGGGGTGTGTGTCCCAGTATTGGTATTGTCGGGGTGTGTGTCCCAGTATTAATATTGTCGGGGTGTGTGTCCCAGTATTAATACTGTCGGGGTGTGTGTCCCAGTATTAATATTGTCGGGGTGTGTGTCCCAGTATTAGTATTGTCGGGGTGTGTGTCCCAGTATTAATATTGTCGGGGTGTGTGTCCCAGTATTAATACTGTCGGGGTGTGTGTCCCAGTATTAGTATTGTCGGGGTGTGTGTCCCAGTATTAATATTGTCGGGGTGTGTGTCCCAGTATTAATACTGTCGGGGTGTGTGTCCCAGTATTAATATTGTCGGGGTGTGTGTCCCAGTATTAATATTGTCGGGGTGTGTGTCCCAGTATTAATATTGTCGGGGTGTGTGTCCCAGTATTAATATTGTCGGGGTGTGTGTCCCAGTATTAATATTGTTGGGGTGTGTGTCCCAGTATTAGTATTGTCGGGGTGTGTGTCCCAGTATTAATATTGTCGGGGTGTGTGTCCCAGTATTAATATTGTCGGGGTGTGTGTCCCAGTATTAGTATTGTCGGGGTGTGTGTCCCAGTATTAGTATTGTCGGGGTGTGTGTCCCAGTATTAATATTGTCGGGGTGTGTGTCCCAGTATTAGTATTGTCGGGGTGTGTGTCCCAGTATTAGTATTGTCGGGGTGTGTGTCCCAGTATTAATATTGTCGGGGTCTGTGTCCCAGTATTAATATTGTCGGGCTGTGTGTCCCAGTATTAATATTGTCGGGGTGTGTGTCCCAGTATTAATATTGTCGGGGTGTGTGTCCCAGTATTAGTATTGTCGGGGTGTGTGTCCCAGTATTAATATTGTCGGGGTGTGTGTCCCAGTATTAGTATTGTCGGGGTGTGTGTCCCAGTATTAGTATTGTCGGGGTGTGTGTCCCAGTATTAATATTGTCGGGGTGTGTGTCCCAGTATTAATACTGTCGGGGTGTGTGTCCCAGTATTAATATTGTCGGGGTGTGTGTCCCAGTATTAGTATTGTCGGGGTGTGTGTCCCAGTATTAATATTGTCGGGGTGTGTGTCCCAGTATTAGTATTGTCGGGGTGTGTGTCCCAGTATTAATATTTTTGGGGTGTGTGTCCCAGTATTAATATTGTCGGGGTGTGTGTCCCAGTATTAATATTGTCGGGGTGTGTGTCCCAGTATTAATATTGTCGGGGTGTGTGTCCCAGTATTAGTATTGTCGGGGTGTGTGTCCCAGTATTAATATTGTCGGGGTGTGTGTCCCAGTATTAATATTGTCGGGGTGTGTGTCCCAGTATTAGTATTGTCGGGGTGTGTGTCCCGGTATTAATATTGTCGGGGTGTGTGTCCCAGTATTAATATTATCGGGGTGTGTGTCCCAGTATTAATATTGTCGGGGTGTGTGTCCCAGTATTAATATTGTCGGGGTGTGTGTCCCAGTATTAATATTGTCGGGGTGTGTGTCCCAGTATTAATACTGTTGGGGTGTGTGTCCCAGTATTAGTATTGTCGGGGTGTGTGTCCCAGTATTAATATTGTCGGGGTGTGTGTCCCAGTATTAATACTGTCGGGGTGTGTGTCCCAGTATTAATATTGTCGGGGTGTGTGTCCCAGTATTAATATTGTCGGGGTGTGTGTCCCAGTATTAGTATTGTCGGGGTGTGTGTCCCAGTATTAGTATTGTCGGGGTGTGTGTCCCAGTATTAATATTGTCGGGGTGTGTGTCCCAGTATTAATATTGTCGGGGTGTGTGTCCCAGTATTAATATTGTCGGGGTGTGTGTCCCAGTATTAATATTGTCGGGGTGTGTGTCCCAGTATTAGTATTGTCGGGGTGTGTGTCCCAGTATTAATATTGTCGGGGTGTGTGTCCCAGTATTAGTATTGTCGGGGTGTGTGTCCCAGTATTAGTATTGTCGGGGTGTGTGTCCCAGTATTAATATTGTCGGGGTGTGTGTCCCAGTATTAATACTGTCGTGGTGTGTGTCCCAGTATTAATATTGTCGGGGTGTGTGTCCCAGTATTAGTATTGTCGGGGTGTGTGTCCCAGTATTAATATTGTCGGGGTGTGTGTCCCAGTATTAGTATTGTCGGGGTGTGTGTCCCAGTATTAATATTTTTGGGGTGTGTGTCCCAGTATTAATATTGTCGGGGTGTGTGTCCCAGTATTAATATTGTCGGGGTGTGTGTCCCAGTATTAATATTGTCGGGGTGTGTGTCCCAGTATTAGTATTGTCGGGGTGTGTGTCCCAGTATTAATATTGTCGGGGTGTGTGTCCCAGTATTAATATTGTCGGGGTGTGTGTCCCAGTATTAATATTGTCGGGGTGTGTGTCCCAGTATTAGTATTGTCGGGGTGTGTGTCCCGGTATTAATATTGTCGGGGTGTGTGTCCCAGTATTAATATTATCGGGGTGTGTGTCCCATTATTAATATTGTCGGGGTGTGTGTCCCAGTATTAATATTGTCGGGGTGTGTGTCCCAGTATTAATATTGTCGGGGTGTGTGCCCCAGTATTAATATTGTCGGGGTGTGTGTCCCAGTATTAATATTGTCGGGGTGTGTGTCCCAGTATTAATATTGTCGGGCTGTGTGTCCCAGTATTAATATTGTCGGGCTGTGTGTCCCAGTATTAATATTGTCGGGGTGTGTGTCCCAGTATTAATATTGTCGGGGTGTGTGTCCCAGTATTAATATTATTGGGGTGTGTGTCCCAGTATTAATATTGTCGGGCTGTGTGTCCCAGTATTAATATTGTCGGGGTGTGTGTCCCAGTATTAATATTGTCGGTCTGTGTGTCCCAGTATTAATATTGTCGGGGTGTGTGTCCCAGTATTAATATTGTCGGGGTATGTGTCCCAGTATTAATATTGTCGGGGTGTGTGTCCCAGTATTAATATTGTCGGGGTGTGTGTCCCAGTATTAATATTGTCGGGGTGTGTGTCCCAGTATTAATATTGTTGGGGTGTGTGTCCCAGTATTAGTATTGTCGGGCTGTGTGTCCCAGTATTAATATTGTCGGGGTGTGTGTCCCAGTATTAATATTGTCGGGGTGTGTGTCCCAGTATTAATATTGTTGGGACGTGCTATGCCCAGGTAGCGATGGAAATCAACCTTTTGCCACCCTGCACTCAGTGGCCTGTCATTGTTTTAGTGGGAAGGCGTGTTAGGAGACTGACGGGAGATTAAGGAGTCACATCCTTCCTGTCCTGTGAGCAATCTTTCAATCTCAGTTTGGCTGCATCTCTTTAATTTGTTTCCAGTTCTGTCCGCCACGAATCCCTGACTTGACAGCTCCGAGATAGTTGGAATCCAGGCATTAAATTTCCTGCTGTTGTTGAAGCCTCCCTCTATCTCTCCACTCTCTCCCTCCCTCTATCTCTCTATTCCTCCCCTCTCTGTGCCCTCTGTCCATTCTTCCCTCTCCTTCCCCCTCCCAATATTGTCCTGTCCCTCCTTGTCTCTTTTCTTTGCTGCCTCCCTATCTCCCCACCCGTTCCACACCTCCCTTCCTCCTCCTTCCGTCCCTCGCTCCCCATCCCTCTGCTCCTTCACTCCCTTTCTCCCTGCCTCTCTCTGTCCCACCCTCCTATCTCCCTCTCTCTCGCTTTCTCTCTCTCTGCCCCTCTCTATTTCTATCCCTCTTTCCCACTCTTTCTGTCCCTCTCTCAGCTCCTCTATCCCCCTCACTCTCTCCTCCCTTTCTCTCGGTCCCTTTCTTTCCCTGTCCCTCTCTCTCTGTCTTTGACTTTCTCTCCCACACTCTCTCTTTCCCACTCTCTCTGTCCTCTCTCTCTGTCCATTTCTCTCTCTCTCTGTCTCTCTCTTTCTCTCTCTGTCCCTTTCTGTCTTCTCTCTTTCTCTGTCTCTCTCTCTGTGACTCTCTCTCTGTCTCACTCTCTGTCTCTATCTCTGTCTTTCTCTCTCTGCCTCTCTCTCCCTGTCTCTGTCCCTTTCCCTCTGTCTCTCTCTCTCTCTGTCCTCTTTCTCTCTCTGTCCTCTCTTGCTCTCTGTCCTCTCTCTTTCTCTCTCTATCCTCTCTGTATCTCTCTCCCCCTCTCTCTCTCCCCCCCCTCTCTCTGTGCCTCTCTCGCTCTCTGTCCTCTTTCTTTCTCTCTGTCCTCTCTGCATCTCTCTCCCCCCTCTCTCTCTGTTCCTCCCTCTCTCTCTCTCTATGCCCCTCTCTCTCTCTGTCTCTCTCTCTGTGCCTCTCTCGCTCTCTCTCTCTGTCTCTCTCTCTCTCTGTCCTTTCTTTCTCTGTATCTCTCTCCCCCTTTCTCTCTTTCTCTCTCTCTCTTTCCCTCCCTCTCTCTCTCTCTGTCCCTCCCTCTCTCTCTCTCTGTCCCTCCCTCTCTCTGTCCCTCCCTCTCTCTCTCTCTGTCCCTCCCTCTCTCTCTCTGTCCCTTCCTCTTTCTCTCTCTCTCTCTCTGTCCCTCCCTCTCTCTAGTCTCCCTTCCTTTCTCCCTCCCTCTCACCTTCCACTCCAGACATCCCCCCTCTCCCTCTCTAGCCTGCAGCCCCTGCCTCTCTCCATGTCCCGCACTCTCTGTCTCTCCTTCCCCACTCCTTCCATCTGTTGTTCCCTTCTCTCCCCATCCTCCGCTCTCTCGGCAGACAGTTCTTGCTGCTGTTTGTGATCAGCGGTGGGTAAGGGGAGAGATTCTGATGACAGCTTGGTGATGAAAAGCAAAAGACAGAACTTCATCACACCAGAACAGATGTTGCGTTGCTTTTGAGATGAACTTGTTGCCGGTTTCACTGTGTACAGTACACGCCACGCTCACAGCGAAACAACTTCCGCTGATCGCTCCCGCAGCAGTGCCCTGTTGCTTAATCTTTCAACACTCAGACACTCCAGGGCAATCCTGGGGAGTTGTCAACCCCAATCGAGGCTGCCTCCTGGTTTTATTCTGGAGAGATGGTCAGGTAATGGCATTATCTAATGAGGAAGCAACATAGAATCCCGACAGCTCAGAAGACCATTCGGCCCATCGAGCTTGAACGGGCTACTATCCCACCCAGTCCCCATAACCCCACGTATTTACCCTGCTAACCCCCCTGACAGAAGTAGGCCATTCGGCCCATCGAGCCTGCACTGCCAACTATCCCACCCAATCCCTATAACCCCATGTATTTACCCTGCTAATCCCCCGACAGAAGGAGGCCATTCAGCCCATTGAGCTTGAGTAGACAACTATCCCACCCAATCCCTGTAACCCCATGTATACCCCTGCTAGCCCCCCTGACAGAAGGAGGCCATTTGGCCCATTGGGTTTGCGCTGACAACTATCTCAGCCAATCTCCATAACCCCACATATTTACCCTGCTAACCCCCCTGACTCTAAGGGGCAATTTAGAACGGCCAATCCACCTAACCCGCACATCTCCACCTAACCCGCACTGAAGGGTCCAAAGATGTGCGGGTTAGGTTGATTGGCCAGGTTTAAAAAAAAAAATTGCCCCTTAGAGTCCTGGGATGCATAGGTTAGAGGGATTAGCGGGTAAAATATGTGGGGGTAGGGCCTGGGTGGGATTGTGGTCGGTGCAGACTCGATGGGCCGAATGGCCTCCTTCTGCACTGTAGGGTTTCTATGATTTCTATGATTTCTATGATCTCAATTCACCCAACAGATACCCCTCATGGTAATCTGAGCTGTAAAAGGGTCAACAAGGGAAAATGACCCCTCCCTGCACTGATGACACCTTGGTTGACCACTCATTCTGATGTACGTCTTGGACACTTGCTCGACCCCCGCATGACAACCTCTTGCCATCCAGATTTTCCCATTTGTGAGACTGCTGTGGTTGAATAACCCATCCAGTGCCCGCAGCTCAGGATCACGAGTGGACAACTGGCCACTTTCGCAAGGCACAGCTCGAGGGTGGGACAGTACATGTGGGAGGAGGGAGCTGTCCAATCAGATCCGACTGAAGGGTCGTGACCTTTGGGGAGAGAGGGGAGAAGGCCAACAGTTCGTTAACAAAAGAAAGACTTTCAGTTTATTTATTAGTCACGAGTAGGCTTACATTAACACTGCAATGAAGCTACTGTGAAAATCCCCTAGTTGTCACACTCTGGCGCCTGTTCGGGTACACTGAGGGAGAATTTAGCACGGCCAATGCACCCTAACCAGCACGTCTTTCGGACTGTGGGAGGAAACCGGAGCATCCGGAGGAAACCCACGCAGACACGGGGAGAGAGTGACCCAAGGCCGGAATCGAACCCGGGTCCCTGGCGCTTGTGAGGCAGCAGTGCCAACCACTGTGCCTCCCCTTCTTATAACATAACGCTTTTCACGGCCTCAGATGGATTTGCCATCAATGACCGTGGTGACGTTGGAGGTATTATTGTTGAGGTATTTGAGGGTGGCACGGTAGCACAGTGGTTAGCGCTGCTGCCTCACAGCGCCAGGGACCCGAGTTTGATTCCCGGCTTGGGTCACTGTCTGTGCGGAGTCTGCACGTTCTCCCCGTGTCTGCGTGGGTTTCCTCCGGGTGCTCCGGTTTCCTCCCACACTCTGAAAGACGTGCTGGTTAGGGTGCATTAGCCATGAAAAATTCTCCCTCAGTGTACCCGAACAGGAGTGTGGTGACTATGAGAATTTCACAGTAACTACATTGCAGTGTTAATGTAAGCCTTACTTGTGACACTAATAAATAAACTTTAACTTTGTCGCTGTTGCAATATGGAAATGAAACTGGCCTCCACAGCCTTCTGTGGCAAAGAGTTCCACAGATTCACCACTGAAGAAATTCCTCCTCATCTCTGTTTTAAAGGATCGTCCCTTTAGCCTGAGGTTGTGCCCTCTGGTTCTAGTTTTTCCTACTAGTGGAAACATCCTTTCCACGTCCACTCTACCCAGGCCTTGCAGTATCCTGTAAGTTTCAATAAGATCCCCCCCCTCATCCTTCTAAACTCAAATGCTCCCTCAGTGAACAGGCACCAGAATGTGGCAACTGGAGGATTTTCACAGTGACTTCATTGCAGTGTTAATGTAAGCCTTACTTGTGACACTAATAAATAAACTTTACTTTACTTAATCACAGAATCATAGAATCCTGACAGTGCAGAAGGAGGCCATTTGGCCCATCGAGTCTGCACCACCCAGGCCCTATCCCGTAACCCCACGCATTTACCCTTGCTAATTCCCCCGGCACTGAGAGGCAATCCAGCATGGCCAATCCACCCAACCTGCACATTTTCGGACGCCATAATGAATGGCAGGGCAGGCTCGAGGGGCCGAATGGCCTACTCGATGTATCTCAGCCACACGCAGAGGTCAGGGTTTGATCCCTGAGTGATCTTACTCCCTTTGACAGGGAGCTCTGAGACCCTCCCTCAGCTGAGATGGGGCAACAGGGTCGCATGGTTACCCCGTGATCGGCCACTGTGGGGAGAGGAAGGGCGGTTCTGAGGCATCTGCAGGCCTTTATGCCGCTCTTGCTAACTTGCTACAAGCCGGCACAGGATGTGTGTGTTCGCACACCCTGCCTTGCGACACTTCCCCCACACCCCCGTTCTCAGGCTGGTGAGTTCATTTCACAGCTTACGTTCATATTGCTTTATTTCCCTTTAGCAATCACAGAGCTGGGGCCTCGCCTCTGTCCATTGGCTGAGCTATGTTCATTGGCAAGTTGCCAAGCTGGAAATGTAAGTCACTTGAATATATCAGCGCATACACATAGGAACATGTGTGACATAAGCATGGTGACAACCACTCATATTTAAATGGAATTGTTAACGGAATGAAATTTTCCAGAAGTGTTTCAAATTGTGACAGCCACATGGGATGATATTTTAATTAATTTACAGGATGTAGGTGACGCTGGCTAGGTAAGCAACTATTGCCCCTCCCGATCTGCCCTTGAGAAGGTGCGGCATTGTTGATCACTGCAGTCCACGTGCTGTAGATATACTCACAGCGCTGTTAGGGAAGGAGCTCTGGGATTTTGACCCAGCGATCCAGTGAGGGAACGTCCGATACATTTCCAAGTCAGGATGGTGAATGACTTGGAAGGGAACTTCCAAGTGGGTGGTGTTCCCCATGCGTCTGCTGCCCTCGTTCTTCTAGTTAGTAGAGATGGTGGGTTTGGAATGTACTGCCTCGGGCGCCTTGATCTTCAAAATGGTTTGGAGGGGAACTTTGAGGTCATGGTGTTTCTCTGTGTCTGCTGCCCTTGTCCACCTAGATGGCAGAGATTGCAGGTTTGATATTATTGTTGGAGTAACTTTTCTGAGTTCCTGCAGTGCATCTTGTAGATGAGAAATAAACACGGCTGCCACTGTTCTCTGCTTTCCTCCAGCAGTCCAAAGATGTGCAGGTTAGGTGGATTGGCCATGCTAAATTGCCCCTTAGTGTCCAAAGATGTGCAGGTTAGGTGGATTGGCCATGCTAAATTGCCCCTTAGTGTCCAAAGATGTGCAGGTTAGGTGGATTGGCCATGCTAAATTGCCTCTTAGTGTCCAAAGATGTGTAGGTTAGGTGGCTTGGCCATGCTAAATTGCCCCTTAGTCATAGAAATCCTACAGTGCAGAAGGAGGCCATTCGGCCCATCGAGTCTGCACCGACCACAATCCCACCCAGGCCCTACCCCCACATATTTTACCCGCTAATCCCTCTAACCTACACATCCCAGGACTCTAAGGGGCAATTTTTTAACCTGGCCTATCAACATAACCCGCACATCTTTGGACTGTGGGAGGAAACCGGAGCACCCGGAGAAAACCCACGCAGACACGAGGAGAATGTGCAAACTCCACACAGACAGTGACCCGAGCCGGGAATCGAACCCGGGACCCTGGAGCTGTGAAGCAGCAGTGCTAACCACTGTGCTACCGTGCCGTGTATGTGCTAGTGTCCAAAGAAATGCAGGTTAGGGGTATATATGTGGGGTTACGGGGATAGGACAGTGTGGTGGGCCTGCATAAAATGCTCTGTTGAAGAATCCATGCAGACTTGATGGGTCGAATGGCCACCTTTTGCACTGTGGGAATTCTATGAATAATTCTGGTCATTTTTCATAGAATCCAAGAATTCTGAAAGTGCGGAAGGAGGCCATTCGGCCCATCGAGCCTGCACCTACAACAACCCCATCCAGGCCCCATCCTCGTAACCCCACATATTTACCTTCCTAATCCCCCGACACTAAGATGCGATTTATCATGGCCAATCCACCTAACCTGTGGAGTTGCTGTTCGTGGGATCTTGCTGTGCACACATTGCCTCCTATGTGACAGGAGTGACTTTCAAAAGTACTTCAATGGCTAAAGTGCTTCAGAACAACATTCTCGTTCCAGAATACTGATACACATTTAAATATTAACCAAGTACAAAACTGCTAATACACAAACCCACACAGCCATTGCACAGAAGATCAGAAGGGGGTTATAGATTCTGCTTGCAACACAGAGGCTGCAGCTGCCAAGAATATTGCTTTTGTTACCCAGTACAGTTTGCACAATCAGGAAGGCTGAAGTGGCCCCACTGGGAGAGACAGAGTCTCTGGGCTACAGACTATTAAGCTTCATTTGACTTTGAGGCAGAACAGAGCGGACCTAAGCAACACATTTTGCACTGTGGGAGTTCTATAAATAACACTGGTCATTTTTCGTAGAATCCAAGAATTCTGAAAGTGCAGAAGGAGGCCATTCAGCCCATCGAGCCTGCACCTACAACAACCCCATCCAGGCCCCATCCCCATAACCCCACATATTTACCCTCCTAATCCATCTGACACTAAGATGCGATTTATCATGGCCAATCCACCTAACCTGCACCTCTTTGGACACTAAGGGACAATTTAGCATGGCCAATTCACCTAACCTACACATCTTTGGACACTAAGGGACAATTTAGCATGGCCAATCCACCTAACCTGCACATCTTTGGACACTAAGGGAGAATTTAGCATGGCCAATCCACCTAACCTGCACATCATTGGACACTAAGCAATTTAGCATGGCCAATCCACCTAACCTGCACATCTTGGGACACTAGGGGACAATTTAGCATGGCCAATCCACTTAACCTGCACATCTTTGGACACTAAAGGGCAATTTAGCATGGCCAATCCACTTAACCTGCACATCTTTGGACACTAAGGGGCAATTTAGCATGGCCAATCCAGCTAACCTACACATCTTTGGACACTAAGGGGCAATTTAGCATGGCCAATCCACCTAACCTGTGGAGTAGCTGTTCGTGGGATCTTGCCATGCACAAGTTGCCTCCTATGTGGCAGGAGTGACTTTCAAAAGTACTTCAATGGCTCAAGTGCTTCAGAACAACATTCTCGTTCCAGAATACTGATACACATTTAAATATTAACCAAGTACAAAACTGCCAATACACAAACCCACACAGCCATTGCACAGAAGATCAGAAGGGGTTATAGATTCTGCTTGCAACACAGAGGCTGCAACTGCCAAGAATATTGCTTTTGTTACCCAGTACAGTTTGCACAATCAGGAAGGCTGAAGTGGCCCCACTGGGAGACATGATGTGGAGATGCCGGCGTTGGACTGGGGTAAACACAGTAAGAAGTTTAACAACACCAGGTTAAAGTCCAACAGGTTTATTTGGTAGCAAAAGCCTGTGGCTTTTGCTACCAAATAAACCTGTTGGACTTTAACCTGGTGTTGTTAAACTTCCCACTGGGAGAGGCAGAGCCTCTGGGCTACAGACTATTAAGCTTCACTAGACTTTGAGGCAGAACAGAGCGGACCTAAGCAACTCGACTTGAACACATGGTGCTGTTCTTTCATCCTGTCCCGGCTTAACATCGCGGAGCCCCCTCCTCAGCGTGAGGTACCCTCTGCCACATTGACTGCAGGAAGGCGGCCCACCACGGCCTTTGTGAGGGTAATCGAGGATGGCCAATAAAGGAAAGAAACGCCCCCACACTGCAGGGATGAATGAGCAAGGCTTGGCATTCAGACACAAGCCTCGGGGAGAGTGGAGTGAGTCGCTTTGAAGAGATGAGTGGGGAGCACAGCTGCACAGATCCCACTCAGCAGTAAGGAGGGAACCGGCCGGAGATGTTGGTTTTAACCGGCCGGGGAAGGGAGGAAGGGACTGCAACGTCAAGCTGTTCCGAAATGTAATGATGTGGAGATGCCGGCGTTGGACTGGGGTAAACACAGTAATCATAGAAATCATAGAAATCATAGAAATCATAGAAACCCTACAGTGCAGAAGGAGGCCATTCGGCCCATCGAGTCTGCACCGACCACAATCCCACCCAGGCCCTACCCCCACATATTTACCCGCTAATCCCTCTAACCTACGCATCTCAGGACTCTAAGGGGCAATTTTTAACCTGGCCAATCAACCTAACCCGCACATCTTTGGACTGTGGGAGGAAACCGGAGCACCCGGAGGAAACCCACGCAAACACGAGGAGAATGTGCAAACTCCACACAGACAGTGACCCGAGCCGGGAATCGAACCCGGGACCCTGGAGCTGTGAAGCAGCAGTGCTAACCACTGTGCTACCGTGCCGCCCTGAAGAAGGGGCTCAGAGCCTCGAAAGCTTGTGTGGCTTTTGCTACCAAATAAACCTGTTGGACTTTAACCTGGTGTTGTTAAACTTCTTACTCCGAAATGTAATACCAGAGAATGGTGAAGGTGCACCAATCAATCAGAATCTGTGTGGATTCATAGAATCTCTACAGTGCAGAAGGAGGCCATTCAGCCCATCGAATGCACCAACTCTCTGACAGAACATCTTACTCAGGCCCACAACCCCACATATTTACCCCGCTAATCCCCCTAACCTACACATCTTTGGACATAAAGAGCAGGATTTTCCAGTTTTGGGGTTCGCATGTGTCCCGAGATGTGCAGGTTAGGGGGATTGGCCATGCTAAATTGTCCCTTAGTGTCCAAAGATGTGCAGGTTAGGTGGATTGGCCATGCTAAATTGTCCCTTAGTGTCCAAAGATGTGCAGGTTAGGTGGATTGGCCATGCTAAATTGCCCCTTAGCGTCCAAAGGTGTGCAGGTTAGGTGGATTGGCCATGCTAAATTGTCCCTTAGTGTCCAAAGATGTGTAGATTAGGTGGGCTGGCCCTGGTAAATGTGTGGGGCTATATAGGGGCTGTGTAAGATATTCTGTCAGAGAGTTTGTGCAGGCTCGATTGGCTGAATGGTCTGTTCTGCACTGCAGGGATTCTATGGTTCTCAGGAATTAGTGAGCAGGTAACTCCAAGCTTTGGTCCTGGCAGGGAGTGGAGGCGGTGGGGGGGAGTGACAGGATTGTGGGAGGTGAGGAACTCCGAAGCTTCAAGGTCTGAAGCAACCAACTATTTATTTAAGAGATGTGGCGCAATATGTCTTGACGTCAACTCGATGAGGAAGAAGTTTGATGAACACTGGGCAGGGGTGGAGTCTACAGAAACAAGAAGCAGTGGAACGTGAGGCTGATTAAATTTGAGTAGTTATTTGGACAGGAGGTCAAAGGTACTAATGAGTAATGACTTGACAACTCGCTGCTTCAGTGATGGAATGAAGGTGCTTGGAGCTCCAGGTCACCAAGGAGTCAGGAGATTTGAACAAGGACACCCTTACGCCGACTTGTTTGACATTCCTTCCACTTTCGCTGTGGTAGCCCCAGTTACTGCCCTGTTTTGACCTCGTTGTTAATGGAGATGGCCTGATCTTGCTGCAGTTACTAAACTCCAATCAGATGTAAATTTGTCAGTCTGATGATATCCTGAACAGCCCCTTGCTAATTCGATTTTATCACTTCCTGAAAGTTAAGTCCTTTATCTTGTGCGGTGAAACGTCATTATCATAGAATCATAGAATCCCTACAGTACAGAAGAAGGCCATTCGGCCCATCGAGTCTGTATCGACCACACTCCCACCCAGGCCCTATCCCTGTAACTCCACATATTTACCCTGTTAATAGTAACAGAGATGTTGAGGAGCAGATGGGGAAACAGATCCTGGAGAGATGTAGGAATAACAGAGTTGTCATGATGGGAGATTTTAATTTCCCAAACATAGATTGGAATATCCCTAGGGCTAGGGGTTTGGATGGAGAGGAGTTTGTTAGGTGTGTCCAGGAGAGTTTCCTGACACAGTATGTGGATAAGCCTACTAGAGGAGAGGCTGTACTTGATCTGGTGCTGGCTAATGAACCTGGACAGGTGGAGGATCTCTCGGTGGGTGAGCATCTTGGGGATAGCGATCATAATTCTATCTCCTTCACGATAGCATTGGAAAGAGATAGGATCAGGCAGGCTAGGAAAGTGTTTCTCTGGAGTAAAGGGAAATACAGTGTCATCAGGGAGGAAATTAGACGGGTAAATTGGAAGGAGGCATTCTTGGGGAAAAGTACCGAAGGAAAGTGGAGGATTTTCAAGGAATGTTTGTCTGGAGCTCTGCATGACAACGTTCCGATGAGACAGGGGGGTGTTGGTAGGGTACGGGAACCGTGGTGCACGAAGGTTGTGATGAACCTGGTGAATAAGAAAAGAGAGGCGTACAGAAGGTTCAGAGAGCTAGGAGGTGTTAAGGATTTAGAGGAGTATACGGGATGTAGGAAGGAGCTTAAGAAGGAAATTAGGAGAGCGAGAAGGGGTCATGAGAAGGCCTTGGCGGGTAAGATTAAGGAGAATCCCAAGGCTTTCTACAAATATGTCAAGAGTAAAAGGATGAGATGTGAAGGCATAGGACCCTTAAAAGGTGAAGGGAGAAAAGTTTGTGCGGAACCGTTAGAAATGGCGGAGCTGCTTAATGAATACTTTACCTCGGTATTCACGGTGGAAAGGGATCTGGGTGGTTGTACTGCTGGTTTGCGGTGGACAGAAAGGATCGAGCATGTGGACATAAAGAAAGAGGATGTGTTGGAACTATTGAATGGCATCAAGGTTGGTAAGTCGCCGGGACCGGATGGGATGTACCCCAGGTTACTGTGGGAGGCGAGGGAGGAGATTGCGGAGCCTTTGGCGATGATCTTTGCATCGTCGATGGAGACGGGAGAGGTTCCGGAGGATTGGAGGATTGCAGATGTGGTCCCTATATTCAAGAAAGGGAACAGGGACAGCCCGGGAAATTACCGACCGGTGAGTCTAACCTCAGTGGTTGGTAAGTTGATGGAGAGGATCCTGAGAGACAGGATTTATGATCATCTAGAGAAGTTTAGTATGATCAAAAGTAGTCAGCACGGCTTTGTCAAGGGCAGGTCGTGCCTTACGAGCCTGGTTGAGTTCTTTGAAAATGTGACCAAACACATTGACGAAGGAAGGGCGGTGGATGTGGTCTATATGGACTTCAGCAAGGCGTTCGATAAGGTCCCCCATGCAAGACTTCTTGAGAAAGTGAGAGGGCATGGGATCCAAGGGGCTGTTGCCTTGTGGATCCAGAACTGGCTTGCCTGCAGAAGGCAGAGAGTGGCTGTGGAGGGGTCTTTCTCTGCATGGAGGTCAGTGACCAGTGGAGTGCCCCAGGGATCTGTTCTGGGACCCTTGCTGTTTGTCATTTTCATAAATGACCTGGATGAGGAAGTGGAGGGATGGGTTGGTAAGTTTGCTGACGACACCAAGGTAGGTGGTGTTGTGGATAGTTTGGAGGGATGTCAGAAGTTGCAGCGAGACATAGATAGAATGCAAGACTGGGCGGAGAAGTGGCAGATGGACTTCAACCCGGATAAGTGTGTGGTGATCCATTTTGGCAGATCCAATGGGATGAAGCAGCAGTATAATATGAAGGGTACCATTCTTAGCAGTGTAGAGGATCAGAAGGACCTTGGGGTCCGGGTCCATAGGACTCTTAAATCGGCCTCGCAGGTGGAGGATGCGGTCAAGAAGGCGTACGGCGTACTGGCCTTCATTAATCGAGGGATTGAGTTTAGGAGTCGGGAGATAATGCTGCAGCTTTATAGGACCCTGGTTAGACCCCACTTGGAGTACTGCGCGCAGTTCTGGTCACCTCATTACAGGAAAGATGTTGAAGCCATTGAAAGGGTGCAGAGGAGATTTACAAGGATGTTGCCTGGATTGGGGGGCATGCCTTATGAGGATAGGTTGAGGGAGCTTGGTCTCTTCTCCCTGGAGAGACGAAGGATGAGAGGTGACCTGATAGAGGTTTACAAGATGTTGAGAGGTCTGGATAGGGTAGACTCTCAGAGGCTATTTCCAAGGGCTGAAATGGTTGCTACGAGAGGACACAGGTTTAAGGTGCTGGGGGGTAGGTACAGAGGAGATGTCAGGGGTAAGTTTTTCACTCAGAGGGTGGTGGGTGAGTGGAATCGGCTGACGTCGGTGGTGGTGGAGGCAAACTCGTTGGGGTCTTTTAAGAGACTTCTGGATGAGTACATGGGATTTAATGGGATTGAGGGCTATAGATAGGCCTAGAGGTGGGGATGTGATCGGCGCAACTTGTGGGCCGAAGGGCCTGTTTGTGCTGTGGCTTTCTATGTTCTATGTTCTATGTAATGCCCCTGACACTAAGGGGCAATTTATCACGGCCAATCCACCTAACCCGCACATCTTTGGACAGTGGGAGGAAACCGGAGCACTCGGAGGAAATCCACGCAGACACGGGGAGAACGTGCAGACTCCACACAGACAGTGACCCAAGCCGGGAATCGAACCCGGGTCCTTGGAGCTGTGAGGCAGCAGTGTTAACCACTGTGCCACCGTGCTGTCCTTCAAGTTGGTAATGTGATGATTGACATTCGGGGAAGATCAGAAATTCTGGTTAATGGAGAATTTAGAGTCCCTACGGTGCAGAAGGAGGCCATTCGGCCCATCGAGTCAGCACCGACTCTCCAACAGATCATCTAACCCAAGCCTACCCCCTGTCCTATTCCCTTCTCCCCACGCATTAATCTCACTAATCCCCCCTAACCTACACATCTTTGGACTAAGGGGCAATTTAGCCTGCACCGACCACAATCCCACCCGAGCCCCATCCCCGTAACCCCACGTATTTAGCCTTCTAATCTCCCTGAGACTAAGGGGCAATTTAGTATGGCCAATCCACCTAACCCTGTGAGGCAACAGCACTCTCTAAAGTGTTCCTTTATCCCTACTGTTGGGGCGGCATGGTGGCACAGTGGTTAGTGCTGCTGCCTCACAGCGCCAGGGTCCCGGGTTCAATTCCGGCCTTGGGTCACTGTCTGTGCGGAGTTTGCACATTCTCCCCGTGTCTGCGTGGGTTTCCTCCGGGTGCTTTGGTTTCCTCCCACAGTCCGAAAGATGTGCGGGTTAGGTTGATTGGCCATGCTAAATTGACCTTAGTGTCAGGGGATTAGCGGGGTGAATGTTACGGGAATAGGGCCTGGGTGGGATTGTGGTCAGTGCAGACTCGATGGGCTGAATGGCCTCCTTCAGTATTGTAGGGATTCTATGAAGTGAGGTGTGTGCTGATTGCTCACGACATTGACTGTGAGAGCTGTGCGCTCCCTCTGTGTCCAAACATTTCTTTAGTTTTTAACCAGTTGAAGTTGATGACGATGCTATTAATATATAAATGATGAAGCATTTTCCACAACTGGTTATGTAATATTGGGCATGTATTAAATGTATTTAATCTTATTCACGGGGTCACGGTTAGCGAACACGCCCCATTTCAGTCTTGTGACCCACTGAGGTGAAGGAGGAGGCCATTCACGCAGCCCACTCACCAGCCTAGGTTGCCCCTCACCCCAACAGTGGGTACACTTAGAAAGCATCCCTTTGGGTGGTGTAGCATCTCTTTTAAAAATTCATTCATGGGACATGGGCGTCGCTGGCTGGGCCAGCATTTATTACCCATCCCTAGTTGCCCCTTGAACTGAGTGGTTCACTCAGCCATTTCCGGGGGATTATTTTTTACGAGGAGCCAATCCGATCTGGAGTCACATGTAGGCCAGACCGGGTAAGGACAGCAGATTTCCTTCCCCAAAGGGGCATTAGTGAACCAGATGAGTTTTTACGACAATGGTTTCATGGTCATCAGTAGATTCTTAATTCCAGATATTTTTTATTGAATTCAAATTTCACCATCTGCCGTTGGTGGGATTCGAACCCGGGTCCTCAGAGCATTACCCTGGGTCTCTGGGTTGCTAGTCCAGCAACAATACCATCACGCCATTGCCTTTGTGCTATGAAAGGCTCACTGTCAATAGATGCTCTTTCTTCCCAGCAACCAAAACCATATTCCCACGCCCATGACATAATGTAAAATGGCTCCTCCAGTCCTATATCATCGGCACGGTGGCACGGTGGTTAGCACTGCTGCCTCACAGCGCCAGGGACCCGGTTCAATTCCCGGTTCGGGTCACTGCCTGCGTGGAGTTTGCACATTCTCCCCGTGTCTGTGTGGGTTTCCTCCGGGTGCTCCGGTTCCCTCCCACACTCCAAAGATGTGTGGGTTAGGTTAATTGGCCGTGCTAAATTGGCCCTTCGCGTCAAGGGGCTAGCAGGGAAAATCCGTGGGGTTACTGGGGTGAGGCCTGGGTTGGATTGTTGTCGGTGCAGGCGCAATGGGCTGAATGGCCTCTTTAAAGTTTATTTATTAGTGTCACAAGTAGGCTTGCATTAACACTGCAATGAAGTTACTTTGAAAATCCCCTGGTTGCCAGTTTCCGGCACCTGTTCGGGTACACTGAGGGGGAATTTAGAGTCTACCCCGATAACAATCCCACTCAGGCCCTATCCCTGAGACCCCACACCTTTACCCTGCTAATCCCTCTAACATACGCACCCCGGGACTCTGAGGGACAATTTAGCACGGTCAATCAACCTAACTTGCATGTCTTTCGGAGGAAACCGGAGCATCCGGAGGAAACCCACGCAGACACGGGGAGAACGTGCAGACTCCGCACAGACAGTGACCCAAGCCGGGAATCGAACCCGGGTCCCTGGCGCTGTGAGGCCGCCGTGCCTTCTGCACCGTAGTGGTTCTATCTCATTTCAGTTCATTGGAGATTGGATCAATTTTACTGAAACTCCTCTTTCTGTGAGTGCGAGGTGAGATTGTGGGGTGAAAGCCAGTAGTGATACTGTAAAACCCTCCACAGCACACAGTGGCAGAGATTGGACTATATCAGGAAACTCGTTCAAACTGAAAAATACAGTGGGACCATAGTGGAATCTGAAAGACTGGTGAATCAAAGGTCATTACTGTCTGAAATCTCAGTCCTCCAGTCAAACAGTGAATTATTTCCAGACTTGGTTTCTTGGTTTTCAATTTGCATTATGCACTGTCAGTTAACTGTGAATGTCTAAGTGGCATGGTAGCACAGTGGTTAGCACTGCTGCTTCACAGCTCCAGGGACCTGGGTTCGATTCCCGGCTCGGGTCACTGTCTGTGTGGAGTTTGCACATTCTCCCAGTGTCTGCGTGGGTTTCCTCCGGGTGCTCCAGTTTCCTCCCACAGTCCAAAGATGTGCGGGTTAGGTTGATTGGCCATGCTAAAAATTGCCCTTAGTGTCCTGGGATGTGTAGGTTAGAGGGATTAGTGGGTAAATATGTAGGGATATGGGGGTAGGGCCTGGGTGGGATTGTGGTCGGTGCAGACTCGATGGGCCGAATGGCCTCTTTCTGTACTGTAGGGTTTCTATGATTTCTATGATGTGTCAGCAATAGGTTTCTCCAACACTGGCCCTGTTCAATGTCATGGGTTGCCACAATCAGGGACATCTAAATATTCAAGACCCCATTTTCTGCTGATGAATTTCCAAATTTTTCCACCTCACCTCCTTTGGGAAGATGTTAATGTTACAGCACGCTGGCACAATGGTTAGCACTGCTGCCTCACAGCTCCAGGGACCCTGAGTTCGATTCCCGGCTCGGGTCACTGTGTGGAGTCTGCACATTCTCCCCATGTCTGCATGGGTTTCCTCCAGGTGCTCTGGTTTCCTCCCATAGTAAGAAGTCTCACAACAGCAGGTTAAAGTCCAACAGGTTTATTTGGTAGCACAAGCTTTCGGAGTGTCGCTCCTTCATTGAAAGCTTTCACTCCGAAAGCTTGTGCTACCAAATAAACCTGTTGGACTTTAACCTGCTGTTGTGAGACTTCTGACTGTGCTTACCCCAGTCCAACGCTGGCATCTCCACATCATTCCTCCCATAGACCAAAGATGTGCAGGTTAGGTTGATTGGCCATTCTAAATTGCCCCTTAGAGTCCCGGGATGTGTATGTTAGAGGGATCAGCAGAGTAAATGGTTTCAGGGGTAGGGCCTGGGTGGGATTGTTGTCGGTGCAGGCTCGATGGGCCGAACGGCCTTCTTCTACACGGTAGGGTTTCTATGATTTCTATGAAGTCCAGACTCACTGCTCAGTCTGCTGTTCTAACCTCCTGCTTGCAAACATCAAAGCAGGACTCCAGGCTGACCAACCACCTGCTATCAAGTTGAGGCCTCCTTGGAGCCTGTTTCGCTGGAGGAATCCTGCGACTGCCTGCTGAACAAGGATACCACTCTCATTTTGCTGCGGCCCCCGTCAACCTTGAAGAAATTCTGCAACTCCTCTGTCAGCCAGCTGAACCCACCTGAACTGCAGCTCTCCCAATCCATACTGTTGTATCTCACTGGGCTCCAAGAGACCTTGCTGGCCTTACTCTTGTTTCAACTCAAACAATAGCACCTGGTACATAGGAAGATGGTTGTGCTGGTCGGAGGTCAGTCATCTCAGTCCCAGGTCATCTCTGCAGGGGTCCCTCAGGGTAGTGTCCTCGGCCCAACCATCTTCAGCTGCTTCATCAATGACCTTCCTTCCATCTTAAGGTCAGAAGTGGGGATGTTCGCTGATGATTGCACAATGTTCAACACCATTCACAACTCCTCAGATACTGAAGCAGTCCATGTTCAAATGCAGCAAGACCTGGACAATATCCAGGTTTGGGCTGACAAGTGGCAGTAACATTCACACCACACAAATACCAGGCAATGACCATCACCTATAAGTGAGGATCTAAGCATCATCCCATGACATTCAATGGTGAACCATCACTGAATCCCCCACTGTCAACATCCTTGGGGTTACCATTGACCAGAAACTCAACTGGACTCACCACATAAACACAGTGGCTACAAGAGCAGGTCAGAGGCTGGGAATACTGCGGCGAGTAACTCATCTCCTGACTCCCCAAAGCCTGTCCACCATCTACAAGGCACAAGTCAGGAGTGTGATGGAATACTCCCCACTTGCCTGGATGGATGCGGCTCCAACAACACTCAAGAAGCTCGACACCATCCAGAACAAAGCAGCCTCGCTTGATTGGCACCACATCCACAAACATTCACTCCCTCCACCACCGATGAACAGTGGCAGCCGTGTGTACTATCTACAAGATGCACTGCAGGAACTCATCAAGGCTCCTTCAACAGCACCTTCTGAGCACATCACCTCTACCATCTAAAAGGGCAAGGGCAGCAGAGGCATGGGAACACCACTTGGCGATTCCCCTCCAAGCCACTCACCATCCTGAGTTGGAAATATATCGGCCGCTCCTTCACAGCACTGGGTCAAAGTCCTGCAACTCCCTCCCTAACAGCACTGTGGGTGTACCTACAGTAAGAAGCCTCACAACACCAGGTTAAAGTCCAACAGGTTTATTTGGTAGCAAATACCATAAGCTTTCGGAGCGCTGCCCCTTCGTCAGTTTCACTCCATCTGACGAAGGGGCAGCGCTCCGAAAGCTTATGGTATTTGCTACCAAATAAACCTGTTGGACTTTAACCTGGTGTTGTGAGACTTCTTACTGTGCTGACCCCAGTCCAACGCCGGCATCTCCACATCGGTGTACCTACACCACAGGGACAGCAGCAGTTCAAGAGGGGGGGTGCTCACCTCCACCTTCTCAAGGGGCAATTGGGGATGGGCAATGAATGTTGGCCTCGCCAGCGACGCCCATAACCCATAAATGAATAAAAAGAAACCTTTCACTTCTGATTCAGAATGTCATGGGCTTGAGAATCTGTCTGGAGACATCAGAATGAAATTCATCGCAAGTAGATGTACCTCACTTGTGCGGAGACCAATACACAAGGCCATAAATCTAAGGTCATTATTGATGAATCCAATAATAAATTCTGGAAAATCTTTACCCAGAGAGTGGTGAGAATATCGAACTTGCTATATATCGCTATACTTGCTATATAACCCCACTCTTTGCCCCTACTTCAGCCCCCTTCCCTTACCTTTTCTCGCCCCCTCCGCTTCCCCTTTTCTACATTCTACCTCTGTCCCATCTTTCCGCTCCCCCACCTCTTCCAACATCTCCATCTGTCACAGCTTACAGCTTATCTGCCGTTTGGCCATTCACACTCTTTAGTCTCCCTATGGACAGCTATTACAAGTCTTTTCCCCTGGTTTCTGTGGCTCTGACTCATCTTTCATCCCCCTGCGGTATAAATATCTCCCACATTCTATGCCTTTTAGCTTTGCCAAAAGGTCATCTGGGCTCGAAACGTCAGCTCTTTTCTCTCCTTACACAGATGTTGCCAGACCCGCTGAGATTTTCCAGCATTTTTTCTTTTGGTTTCAGATTCCAGCATCCGCAGGAATTTGCTTTCATTGCTATATGGACTAGTTGAAAAAAATAGCATAGATGAGTTTAAGAGAAAAATAGAGAGGCGTGTGAGAGAGGGGGAGGAGTAAAAAGGGACATTGGTGACATTTAAAATAGAATGTTGGTGAGGCTTGGAAAATAAACCTCGCTGTAGGCCCAATGGGTTTTTTGGCCCATTTCTGTTCATAAATACAATATTAAAAAGATGGTTCAACAGTTAACCACGTGAGATTCATGACATGTTCCTAAAACATGCATTTGATTTGATTTGATTTGATTTGATTTATTGTTGTCACATGTATTAGCATTCAGTGAAAAATATTGTTTCTTGCGCGCTATACAGACAGAGCATACCGTTCATAGAGAAGGAAATGAGGGAGTGCAGAATGTAGTGTTACAGTCATAGCTAGGGTGTAGAGAAAGATCAACTTAATGCGAGGTAAGTCCATTCAAAAGTCTGACAGTAGCAGGGAAGAAGCTGTTCTTGAGTCGGTTGGTACGTGACCTCAGACTTTTGCATCTTTTTCCAGACGGAAGAAGGTGGAAGAGAGAATGTCCGGGGTGCGTGGGGCCCTTAATTATGCTGGCTGCTTTGCCGAGGCAGCGGGAAGTGTAGGCAGAGTAAATGGTTGGGAGGCTGGTTTGCGTGATGGATTGGGCTACATTCATGACTCTTTGTAGTTTCTTGCGGTCATGGGCAGAGCAGGAGCCCAGACCAAGCTGTGATACAACCAGAAAGAATGCTTTCTGTGGTGCATCTGTAAAAGTTGGCGAGAGTCGTAGCTGACATGCCAAATTTCCTTCGTCTTCTGAGAAAGTAGAGGCGTTGGTGGTGAAATAGATCATATTCTGTTTAAATCAAACCTTACCTATTTTGTGTATTCAAAAAATGGACTTTGCTGAAACAAAAGATGGCTGCTACAGGTCACATGATTCACAGGTTGGCTGCAGTTTCTGGAAATTTTCAGTAACTCAACCAGCGCATAAGCTCGACTCCCATCCTCGTGGAACGTTCAACCTCTCATTTTGAGGAAACAGGACAAACAACAAAACCAGGAATGATCAGATGACCTGTTTCCCCGCCCATGTCCTATGACAGATGACAGCCATCGAAACTCATGAAACTTGCAGAGGCTCTAATAACCACCATCTATCTCCTCAGTTGCACAATGGATTTTGACCTAAGGTGTAGAAGCTGCTTGTCAACCTACAACTGACTCATTAATGGGCACCATCACACAACCAAAGCTTCTGGCCTTTGGAAATGGCTAATATTACATTTCTGTCTCAGTCTGTGATTTAACCTGCAAACACCAGAGCAGGACTCCAGGCTGACCAACATCGTGCATTAATTCTAAGACACTTCAGAGGTTCCCTGATGAATGGACCAAGTCTCTGCCTAACCACCTCATCTTGCTGCGTCCCCATCAACACTAAAAGAGTTCTGTGAATCCTGCTTCAGCCACCTGAACCTGCCTGAAATGTGACTCGTCTGAGAAAGAACATTCACAGAACTCTCACTTTCTGGACTCTGACATGAACTGTTATCCATATCTATGGTGGTGTTTCTTTAAAATTCATTTTTTAAAAAACTACTCATTCCTATCTTCTTGTGGTGTGCGTGCGTGCGTGCGTGTATGAAGTCGCAACCATTCCCCAGGTTTAAATGTGTGAATAAAGTAATCTGTTGTCTCCGGACAAATGTGAGGTAATGCATTTTGGAAGGTCTAATATAGATGGGAAATATACAGTAAATGGCAGAACCCTTAAGAGTATTGATAGGCAAAGGGATCTGGGTGTACAAGTACACAGGTCACTGAAAGTGGCAATGCAGGTGGAGAAGGTAGTCAAGAATGCATACGGCATGCTTGCCTTCATCGGCCGGGGCATTGAGTTTAAAAATTGGCAAGTCATGTTGCAGCTTTATAGGATCTTGGTTTGGCCGCACTTGGAATATAGTGTTCAATTCTGGTCGCCACACTACCAGAAGGATGTGGAGGCTTTGGAGAGGGTACAGAAAAGATTTACCAGGATGTTGCCTGGTATGGAGGGCATTAGCTATGAGGAGAGGTTGGAGAAACTTGGTTTGTTCTCACTGGAACGACGGAGGTTGAGGGGCGACCTGATAGAAGTCTACAAGATTATGAGGGGCATGGACAGAGTGGATAGTCAGGAGCTTTTTCCCAGGGTGGAAGAGTCAATTACTAGGGGGCACAGGTTTACGGTGCGAGGGGCAAGGTTTAAAGGAGATGTACGAGGCAAGTGTTTTTACACAGAGGGTGGTGGGTGCCTGGAACTCACTGCCGGGGGAGGGAGTGGAAGCGGATACGCTAGTGACTTTTAAGGAGCGTCTTGACAAGTACATGAATAGGATGGGAATGGAGGGATATGGTCCCTGGAAGGGTGGGGGGTTTTAGTTAAGTCGGGCAGCATGGTCGGTGCAGGCTTGGGGGGGTGCCGTAGGGCCCGTTCCCTGTGCTGTAATTTTCTTTGTTCTTCGTACTTTGTTAACTTAATGTTAAAGAATGTTTACCGCGAGTGACTAGAAATTGAGCCATAGAACCATAGAACCATAAAAAATTACAGCTCAGAAACAGGCCTTTTGGCCCTTCTTGTCTGTGCCGAACCATTTTATGCCTAGTCCCACTGACCTGCACTTGGACCATATCCCTCCACACCCCTCTCATCCATGAACCCATCCAGGTTTTTCTTAAATGTTAAAAGTGACCCCGCATTTACCACTTTATCCGGCAGCTCATTCCACACTCCCACCACTCTCTGCGTGAAGAAGCCCCCCCTAATATTCCCTTTAAACTTTTCTCCTTTCACCCTTAACCCATGCCCTCTGGTTTTTTTCTCCCCTAGCCTCAGCGGAAAAAGCCTGCTTGCATTCACTCTATCTATACCCATCAAAATCTTATACACCTCTATCAAATCTCCCCTCAATCTTCTACGCTCCAGGGAATAAAGTCCCAACCTATTCAATCTCTCTCTGTAACTCAGCTTCTCAAGTCCCGGCAACATCCTTGTGAACCTTCTCTGCACTCTTTCAACCTTATTTACATCCTTCCTGTAACTAGGTGACCAAAACTGTACACAATACTCCAAATTCGGCCTCACCAATGCCTTATATTATCTTACCATAACACTCCAACTTTTATACTCGATACTCCGATTTATAAAGGCCAATGTACCAAAGGCACTCTTTATGACCCTATCCACCTGTGACATCACTTTTAGGGAATTCTGTACCTGTATTCCCAGATCCCTCTGTTCAACTGCACTCTTCAGAGTCCTACCATTTACCCTGTACGCCCACAAATAAAGCGTTTTGGAAAATACAGCCTATTTCAAAAATTAAAACACTTCTGCTTATAGAATTCACTACCACAGAAAGTAGTTGAGGCCAAAACATTGTCTGATTTCAAGAAGAAGTTAGATAAAACTTTTGGGGCTAAAGTGGGTCAAGGGACATGGGGGGAAGGGGGGGGGAAATCAGGATATTGAATTTGATGATTGGCCTTGATCAAGATGAATGGTGGAGCAGGCTCGAAGGGCTGAATGACCTCCTCCCGCTTCTAGTTTCTATGTTTCCACGTATGTTCCTAGTCAGGACTGCCACCGTTCATGAGTGCCTGCTGGCTGATGTAAATCCATGATCCTGGCATTTGTCCTGTCAGTACAAAATTCCAGGAAAGCCCACGACGTTGGAAGCCACAAAGAGGAGGCCCCATTACAAGATGCAGTCAGTGGTGAGAGGTATTCGCTGAGTAATTCCCTCATGATTTCATGCCTCGGGTTCCCTGAGGGGCATCTTGCCAGATGGAATGGCTGGGAGAATTTAATGCGTGTGTGTTTTATTTGGAATATCGAAAAAACATTTCAATTGTAACAGTGACTGCCGGTAAAATACGCCTCGTCACCAAACTGGATACCGGCTGTGTTTCAGGTGGGTTCAGACCCCCATGCGTACCGGGGCGACAGTAAGACACTGAATCGTTCCTGACACACACAGGTTGGAGCCAGAGATATTGGGCGGGATTTTCCGTCCTTGCTTGTCCCGAAACTGTAAAATCCCACCCGAGGACCTTTCCATGGTCCACCCCTGTCGCCCGTTCCGATTCCTCTGGCGGGCGGGATGGTAAAATTCCAGCCATCTTTATTTAAAGTTTATTCATTAAAGTTTAATTTTTAGTAGCGTCACAAGTAGGCTTACATTAACACTGCAATGAAGTTACTGTGAAAATTCCACGCTCCGGCGCCTGTTCGGGTACACGGAGGGAGAATTTACCACGGCCGATGCACCCAACCAGCATGTCTTTCGATTTGATTTTCATTTGATTTATTGTTGTCACATGTATACAGCGAAAAGTATTGTTTCTTGCGTGCTGTATAGACACAGCATACCGTTCATAGAGAAAGACGGAATGGGTGGTACAGTGGTTAGCGCTGCTGCCTCACAGCGCCAGGGACCCAGGTTCAATTCCCAGCTTGGGTCACTGTCTGTGTGGAGATTGCACGTTCTCCCCCATGTCTGCGTGGGTTTCCTCCGGGTGCTCCGGTTTCCTCCCACAGTCCAAAGATGTGTAGGTTAGGTGGATTGGCCGTGCTAAATTGCCCCTTAGTGTCAGGGGGACTAGCTAGGGTAAATGCATGGGGATAGGGCCTGGGTGGGATTGTGTTTGGTACCGACTCGATGGGCCGAATGGCCTCCTGCACTGTAGGAATCTATGATTCTATGCATTGTAGGGCTAGGGCTAGTTGTAGGGTCAGGGTTGACTGGATGGGCTGAAAGGGAGGCATGGTGGCACAGTGGTTAGCACTGTTGCCTCACAGCGCCAGGAACCCAGGTTCGATTCCCAGCTTGGGTCACTGTCTGTGTGGAGTCTGCCACTTGTCTGCGTGGGTTTCCTCCGGGTGCTTCGGTTTCCTCCGAAAGACGTGCTGGTTAGGTGGATTGGCCAGGCTAAATTCTCCCTCAGTGTACCCGAACAGGCGTCGGAGTGTGGCGACTGGGGGATTCTCACAGTAACTTCACTGCAGTGTGAATGTAAGCCGGCGAGTGACACTAATAAATAAACTTGTACTTTACGCTCCCCTGCATTAATCTTTCACAATGCTTCTGAAACCTGTCCTCTATCTTCACTTCCTCTGTTGTCAACAGCGTGCCTTTCGTGTTTCAAAATTAATCGCCAGTAAAATCTTCTGCACAATATCAGATACAGAACAACACATTTATTTCCCTATGTCTCTGTGACATATCTATGAGGTTTGAACTTTCATTCCTTCCCCTGTACTAATGTGTTCAGATAACACAAATAGGGTGATATCTAATCAGCCAAACATTCTCATGGAAATAAGGCCTCTAACATCCTGGCTCCCCACTGTTGGATTTTGGTGGGAGGGGGTTACCCCAAGGATGTGCTGGGGAATCCCACTTTCCTGGGTAAGGCTCTACACGGTAATTCCCCAGAAGGGTGGCACAGTGGTTAGCACTGCTGTCTCACAGCGCCGGGGAGCCGGTTCGATTCCCAGCTTGGGTAACTGCCTGTGCGGAGTCTGCACATTCTCCCCGTGTCTGCGTGGGTTTCCTCCGGGTGCTCCGATTTCCTCCCACAGTCCAAAGATGTGCGGGTTGGGTGGATTGGCCATGCTAAAATTGCCCCTTAGTGTCAGGGGGACTAGCTAGGGTAAATATGGGGATAGGGCCTGGGTGGGATTGTGGTCGGTGCAGACTCAATGGGCCGAATGGCCTCCTTCTGCACTGTAGGGATTCTATGATTCTAAGTGCTAGTGGGCAGGGAGGCAGTGCTTGTTGAGGTGGCAGAGTGCATCAGGCAGCCCCCTCCTGCAGATGGAAGGTGGCCCACAGGGGGCGGGAAGAGGGCCGAGAGAAGAGTTACCCAACACTTTGAGTGGAGAGCAGAATTCTGCCATCACAAACTACTGAGAGCGACGGACGATCTGTGCCAACCGTGTCTGGAATTGGCAAACTGCTCTCAATGTTCAGGGGTGGTTTGGTCCAATTAATGAATGGCGTCTAAACTGTTGCTGCTTTCTAAACTATCCAAAAATTGCAGCAGATAATCGACTCCTGACCTTAAATATCTGTGACTCTCGAATCCTTAATCCTTGGCACAAAGTTTCAGGGCCAATGGGTGAGGATTATAGACGAGGCCCTTTTTGGAAGTGTACATTGAATCCATTTCAATCGCCTGATTGGTTAGTGCATTCCAAATCCAAACCAGCCACTGAGCCGCACACAATCATAGAATCCCCACAGTGCAGAAGAGGCCATTCGGCCCATCAACTCTGCACTGACTCCCTGACAGAGTACGTTACCCAGGACCTCAACCCTGCCTTTCCCCGTAACCTCACACATTTCCGATGGCCAATCCACCTAACCTGCACATTACCAGATCGCCCCCTTTGCCCGTCCCCTCTTCAGATTTAAGATGACTGAAGATAAGCAATCAGCAGCAGAGTGAGGAAAATCTTGGCTTGGTGGCACGGTGGCACAGTGGTTAACGCTGCTGCCTCACATCGCCAGGGACCTGGGTTTGATTCCGGCCTTGGGTCACTGTCTGTGTGGAGTTGGCACTTTCTCCCCGTGTCTGCGTGGGTTTCCTCCGGGTGCTCCGGTTTCCTCCCGCAGTCCAAAGGTGTGCGGGTTAGGTGGATTGACCGTGCTGCTTGCCCCTTAGTGTCAGGGGGATTTGCAGGGTAAATCCGAGGGGTAATGGGGATAGGGGCTGGGCGGGATTGTTGTCAGTGCAGGTTCGATGGGCTGAATGGCCTCCTTCTGCTATGATTCTATGATCAATGATCAAAGGGAGAACATGATATGTTAATGGGGTTAAAAAGGAGTGGGAAGGGTTTCTGGAATACTAAAATAGACGGATCGATTTTGTATAGTAAATTTAATGAAATCGTAGAATCCCTACAGTGCAGAAGGAGGCCATTCAGCCCATTGTACCAACCACAATCCCACCCAGGCCCTATTCCCATAACTCCACACACTCACCTTGCTAATCCCCCTGACGTGCGGGTCAATTTACCATGGCCAATCCACCTAACCCGCACATCATTGGAGTGTGGGAGGAAACCAGAGCACCCGGAGGAAACCCACGCAGACACGGGGAGAACGTGCAGACTCTGCACAGACAGTGACCCAAGCTGGGAATCGAACCCGGGTCCCTGGCACTGTGGGGCAGCAGTGCTAACCACTGTGTTACTGCGCCCTTGTTGTTGCGACATAAAATGTGACATAAGCTCTGGGGAAAGAGTGCCAAGCCAGTGTTGATGGAAGCAACTGCAATGGAAAGGATTTGTCTTCCTCCTGTACCTCCCACAGTTCCCCTGTGCGCACCCCTTCTCCGCTCTCAGAACCGGCCCGCTCTAAGACTGCCTTCTCGCCTTTGAACAGTTCTGCTTTGAGGACTTTATATACGGCGCTATTTTGAGATTCAGGAAAGGTGACGTGAGTGTTTGCTGGGCGTTTCGAAGCCACGTGCAAAAACTGCCGTGGCTGTGATCTCTTGCCCATCGTCATGGTTACAGCTTGAAAGGAAGATACATAGAAAAATCTTAGCGTGTGGGTATCGCTTTCGCAACCTCACCGCTTCTCAAAATAAAACAAAACCCACTTTGCTGGAAAGTAGAAAATGCAGGAGCCAATTCATGCACAGGAAGATCCCACAATGAAAAGTAGCAGGAGTAGGCCATTCGGCCCTTTGAGCCTGCTCCGCCATTCAATTTGGTCATGGCTGATCCACTATCTCAATGTCACATTCCCTCTCCCTTCCCATGCCCCTTGACCCCTTCAGAGTCTAGAAATCCATCCATTTCCTTCTTAAATATTCAATGGTTTGGCTTCCACAGCTTTCAGTGGCAGAGAATTCCATCGGTTCACCACCCTCTGAGTGAAGAAATGTCTCCTCCTCTCAACCCTAAATGGCCTCCCCTGTATCCTGAGACTGCGATCCCTTGTTCTGGACCCTCCCCCAGCCAGAGGAAGCAACAACATTTGGGCACTAAGGAGTAATTTAGCATGGCCAATCCACCTAACCTACACATCTTTGGACACTACGGGGCAATTTAGCATGGCCAATCCACCTAACCTACACATCTTTGGACACTACGGGGCAATTTAGCATGGTCAGTCCACGTAAACTACACATCTTTGTCGGCGCAACATCGAGGGCCGAAGGGCCTGTACTGCGCTGTAATGTTCTATGTTCTATCTTTGGACACTAAGGGGCAATTTAGCATGGCCAATCCACCTAACCTACACATCTTTGGACATGAAGGGACAATTTAACATGGCCAATCCACCTAGTCTACACACCTTTGGACACTAAGGGGCGATTCAGCATCGCTAATCCATCTAACCTACACATCTGTTGACACTACGGGGCAATTTAGCACGGCACATCTTTGGACACGAAGGTGATGCATTTTGGTAGATTGAACCAGGGCAGGACTTACTCAGCTAATGGTAGGGCGTTGGGAAGAGTTCCAGAACAAAGAGATCTAGGGGTACAGGTTCATAGCTCCTTGAAAGTGGAGTCACAGTTGGACAGAGTGGTGAAGAAGGCATTCAGCATGCTTGGTTTCATCGGTCAGAACATTGAATACAGGAGTTGGGATGTCTTGTTGAAGTTGTACAAGACATTGGTAAGGCCACACTTGGAATACCGTGTGCAATTCTGGTCACCCTATTATAGAAAGGATATTATTAAACTAGAAAGAGCGCAGAAGAGATTTACTAGGATGCTACTGGGACTTGATGGTTTGAGTTATAAGGAGAGGCTGGATAGACTGGGACTATTTTCTTTGGAGCATAGAAGGCTGAAGGATGATCTTATAGAGGTCTATAAAATAATGAGGGGCATGGATCAGCTAGATAGTCAACATCTTTTCCCAAAGGTAGGGGAGTGTAAAACGAGAGGGCATAGGTTTAAGGTGAGAGGGGAGAGATCCAAAAGAGTCCAGAGAGGTTGTGAGTGTCTGGAACAAGCTGCCAGAGGTAGTAGTAGAGGCGGGTACAATTTTGTCTTTTAAAAAGCGTTTAGACAGTTACGCAGGTAAGGTGAGTAGAGAGGGATATGGGCCAAATGTGGGCAACTGGGACTAGCTTAGGGGTTTTAAAAAGAAAAGGGTGCATGGACAAGTTGGGCTGAAGGGCCTGTTTCCGTGCTGTAAACCTCTATGACTCCATGGCTCTATGACTAAGGGACAATTTAGAATGGCCAATCCATCTAACCTACGCATCTTTGGACACTTAGGAGCAATTTAGCATAGCTAATCCACCTAACCTGCACATCTTTAGACACGGAGGGGCAATTTAGCATGGCCAATCCACCTAACCTGCACATCTTTGGAGTATGGGAGGAAACCGGAGCACCCGGAAGAAACCCACGCAGACATGGGGAGAAGGTGCAAAGTCCATACAGTCACCCAAGGCCGGAAATGAACCTGGGTCCCTGGCGCTGTGAGGTAGCAGTGCCAACCACTGTGACACCGTGCCGTCCACACGTTGGGGGGTGAATAATACAGATGTATTTAAGGAGAATGGAGATGTTGAGGTGAACTATAGATGGGTTTAAGGAGTGTGAAGGATTAGAATGATTGCTGATGGGGTGAAATGAAGGAGTGTGGTAGAAAGTCCATGAGGAGCGTAGACCCCAGCAGGGATGAGTTGGGCCGAATGGCCTGTTTCTATGCTGCAAATGTAATGTATTCAAGAAGCGGCTGGATATAGCACTTGGGGCGAATGGGATCAAAGGTTATGGGGAGAAAGCAGGATTAGGCTATTGAGTTTGATCAGCCATGATCGTAATGAATGGCGGAGCAGGCTCGAAGGGCCGAATGGCCTCCTCCTACTCCTATCTTCTATGTTTTCTGTGAAATGTATTCCAGCTTGAGGTTGCTCCATTCAGGGGGAAGAAAGTACGGACATCTGTCAAAAGCAGGAACATCAGTCGCTCAGTGACGTTACTGAATAGGAAATGAACAATTGTACACACTGTGCTTTTGAGGAAGTCACTTCTTAACTCAAGCCTCAGTTGTATGTGATGAAGCCATCAGACTATCCTGCCAGCTCTCTGTTCCATTCCTCTCAACGGCTAACACGGGGTGAAAGGTGAGATGGCTCACCTTCTTCCTTGATTTAGTGAACAGGTGGCTGGGTCAAAGGTGGCTCACTTGCCCCCTGAGCCACAAGGTTTTGGTTTCAAGTTCCACCCCGCGTAAGGACAACTCCAAGGTGGAGGGCAGTAGCTGAGGGACCTCGTCGGAGGTGCTTTATTTCAGATGGGACATCTCAGATGGAATAAACGATCTCACTGTTTCGAGTTGGGGCTTGTGGTGTTTCTCAGAGCTGGTGACCTGGGCACTTCCTCTAACGTAGAGGTACAGATTATCTGTCATTTTCATGTTGTCACCTGTGGGAGCTTACTGTGCACGAATCAGTTCCGCATTGGAGCGGCACGGTGGCACAGTGGTTAGCACTGCTGCCTCACAGCGCCAGGGACTCGGGTTCCATTCCCGGGTTGGGCCGCTGTCTGCGTGGAGTCTGCACATTCTCCCCATATCTGCATGGGTTTCCTCCGGGTGCTCCGGTTTCCTCCCACAGTTCGAAAGACGTGCTGATTAGGGTGCATTGGCCATGCTAAATTCTCCCTCAGTGTACCCAAACAGATGCTGGAGTGTGGCAACTGGGGGATTTTCACAGTAACTTCATTGCTGTGTTAATATAAGCCTACTTGTGACACTAATAAATGAATAAATAACACTTTGAACATAGCTCATTGGCTGTAAAGCACTTTGGGGTGTCCTGAGGTCATAAAGTTAAAGTTTATTTATTACCCTGCTGATTACAAATCTATCAAAAAATCTTACCGATTGATTAATGGGGCAATGGGATACAGAGACCCACTCACTTGGAGATAAGGACCAACTGAATGTCTCCTTACCCTGGTCAAGGATCCACTGGAAACCCTCCTCCCCATAACACACCGAGCTTTAAAGTAAATCCGACAAGCAAGGTGGTCATTCAGATCATGCCAATATCAAACATGTCCTCTCATTGTCACAATGCCAATATCAAATATGTCCTTTCATTATCACTATGCCAATATCAAACATGTCCTCTCATTATCACTATGCCAATATCAAACATGTCCTCTCATTATCACCGTGCCAATATCAAACATGTCCTCTCATTATCACCATGCCAATATCAAACATGTCCTCTCATTTAGTTCTGTAGCGAATAGTTGTGATGTTCTTTGCAGTCCAACAAGGTTTGAAATGTTCTAGAAACTGGAGCCAATTGTCCACCTCATTTTGGATCAACAGTTGTGATTGACTTTCACCTGGTGATCATCACTGCCTGGACTCACCCTTCTCGAGTTAGGAATCAAAGAGAACTAGTGGCGAGAGGAGGTGATGGCCTAGTCGTATTATCGCTAGATTATTCATCCAGAAACTCAGCTAATGTTCTGGGGACCTGGGTTCGAATCCCGGCCATGGTGGAATTTGAATTCAATTTTTAAAAATCTGGAATTAAGAACCTACTGATGACCATGAAACCATTGTCGTAAAAACCCATCTGGGGTTCACTAATGTCCTTTTGGGAAGGGAATCTGCCGTCCTTACCTGGTGTGGCCTACGCACAACTCCAGAGCCACAGCAATGTGGTTGACTCTCAAATGGCCTAGCGAGCCACTTAGTTCAAAGACAACTAGGGATGGGCAATAAATGCTGGTCCCCAGCCAGCGACGCCCATGTCCCACGAATGAATAAAGAAAAACTGAAGAATAAAGAAAGTGCAAGGAAGCAGTTAAACAGAAAACCCAACGTGGAGTACTTTGGGTCGAGGTGCGAATGGATTTATTGTATATTGTGACTGCGATTTGTATTTTTCTGGTGAACTTGCTGCTGATTCTGTGCCGTTTTGACTGCGAGACTTTTGAGAAGGCAAAGCCACCTTTGGAAACCGGAGCCATGGCACTTCCATCAATTGATGCTGACTCCAGACATTGGGGATGATGAATGATTGAGAGCTGGTGAGGAGGAAGTCTTACTGTTACCTGAGGGACTATTCACAACAGGGCAGGACCCAGACAAAGAAGTTCAACACGAACCATGGAGGTACCTCAGGGAAGAAAAGGGGCCCAGGCGGGCAAGACTCTCAAAGCCGGCTAGCATGTATCAACCAGTCGATTTCCACTCCCTATCCCTGGTGATTAATGGGGTCATGATGTGGAGATGCCGGCGTTGGACTGGGGTGAACACAGTAAGAGTATTAACAACACCAGGTTAAAGTCCAACAGGTTTATTTGGTAGCAAATGCCATTAGCTTTCGGAACGCTGCTCCTTCGTCAGATGGAGTGGAAATCTGCTCTCAAACAGGGCACAGAGACACAAAATCAAGTTACAGAATACTGATTAGAATGCGAATCCCTACAACCAACCAGATCTTAAAGATACGGACAGTGTGAGTGGAGGGAGCATTAAGCACAGGTTAAAGAGATGTGTATTGTCTCCAGACAGGACAGCCAGCAAGTCCAGGAGGCAAGCTGTGTGGGTTACTGATAATGTGACATAAATCCAACATCCCGGTTTAGGCCGTCCTCATGTGTGCAGAACTCGGCTATCAGTTATCAGGCCTTCACGACACACGACAACGCAGAGTCGCTGAGCAGAAACTGATAGCCAAGTTCCGCACACATGAGGACGGCCTCAACCGGGATCTTGGATTTATGTCACACTATCAGTAACCCCCACAACTTGCCTCCTGGACTTGCAGAATCTCACTGGCTATCCTGTCTGGAGACAATACACATCTCTTTAACCTGTGCTTAATGCTCCCTCCACCCACACTGTCTGTATCTTTAAGATCTGGTTGGTTGTAGGGATTCGCATTCTAATCAGTATTCTGTAACTTGATTTTTGTGTCTCTGTGCACTGTTTGAGAGCACATTTCCACTCCATCTGACGAAGGAGCAGCGCTCCGAAAGCTAATGGCATTTGCTACCAAATAAACCTGTTGGACTTTAACCTGGTGTTGTTAAAACTCTTACTGGATTAATGGGGTGGCACAGAGATAAGTGCTGCAGGAAATGAATTCCATTTTCAAACGTACTTCAACCGGCTTGAATGCCTCATCCTTTTCTCGTTATCTGTGTACGGGATGTTCCATCCCTAACTGCCCTTGATTTTCATAGAAACCAGAAGCAGGAGGAGGCCATTCAGCCCTTCGAGCCTGCTCCGCCATTCGTTATGGCCATGGCTGATCATCAAAATCCTTCCCCCTGATAGGCGGAGTGGGGTTGTTTCAAAACCCAGAGCTCCAGACAGCTCATTTAGTTCCATAGGCGCTTGCCAAATGTGGCTTTCCATAATTATGCATTACCCCATTGATTGGAAAGAAATATCCTTGGGGAGTCCTCCACGCAAAGTTGAGAACTTCATACAGAAAGAGAAAAATTTCTGCTGGATTATAATGAATTGACAGACTCTGAGTCCAAAAATGTAATGGGCTGAGCGAACTTAAAATGACTGCAGTCATAGATTCATAGACCAATACAGCAATGAAACAGGCCCTTCAGCCCAACCAGTCCATACCGACCATGGTGCCCTCCCAGCTCGTCCCAGTTGCCCGCGTTTGGCCCATATCCCTCTCATCCTTTCCCATCCATGCACTTATCCAAATGCTTTTTAAATGTTGCTATTGTACCCGCCTCAACCACTTTTCTCTGGCAGCTCATTCCATATCCGCACCACCCTCTGCATGAAGAAGTTGCCCCTTTTAAATCTTTCCCCTCTCACCTTAAACCTATGCTCTCTACTTTTCGATTCCCCTTCTCCGGGGAAAAAGGCGATGGGTGGGGTTTTAGGACCTTGCACAGGCGGGACTGGAAATCCCAAGGTCAGCGGAGATTTCCGTTGTCGGACCCTCACCCACGTCGATTCTGGAGCGGGCGAGGTGCGTTCATCCTATCTATGCCCCTCATGATCTTATAGACCTCAATAAGGTCACCCCTCATTCTCCTCCATTCCAGGGAATAAGGCCCAAGCCTGGACAACCCCTCCCTGTAACTCAGACCCACTCGTCCTGGCAACATCCTCGTAAATCTTCTTTCCAGTTTATAACAGGCTGACCAAAACTGTACGCAATATTCTAAGTGCGACCTCACCAACAACTTATGCAACTGTGACATAATGGCTGGAATTTGACCGTCCTGCCCACTGCGGGAATCAGAGAGGGTGAGGGGCGGACCATGGAAATGTGCGTTGACCACGGGTAGGATTTCACTGTTTCAGGATGAGCAAGGCCGTAAAATCCCGCCTAATGTCCCAACTCATGTACCCAATGCCCTGACTGACAAAGTCCAGTGTGCCAAAGGCCTTCTTCACCAATCCGTCCACCAGTGACACCGGATTTAAGCTGGTAAGGCAGCGGTTGACTTCATCTGTCCCATTTCCTGTGCCAAGTCTACCGAGATCACCCGTGAAAGTTCACCTTTCCCCAGCTCCTCACCCCTCAATCCGACTCAAATTTGCCTCTCCCTGCCTCCAACACCACCCCCCCCCCAACCCCCCCAAAACCTCCACCACCCTGCCCTGTCTGCCACCCTCCGACCCGCACTCTTTTGAGTGCGTAACGACAGTTAGTTCCTCAAATTCTGTCGGGGAGCGTCTCGGCCTTCTGCCTCATCCAAACCTCCCAGATGCCTCCCGCCGTGAGTTAATGACGTATCGCCCTTGACAACAGCGGAGATGTTTTTGAGGAAGTCTTGAGTAAAGGCAAGGCAAGAATTCCGGCCTGCTAATCGTTAGTAACGTCACACAGAAAGTGAGGCAATACCCTTCACCCATCACCTCAACTCCTTGCGGTTTGAGTCACTGCCAAAAAGAGAGAATGGAGGTTCCTCTTTCTTACTATTCCAATCACATTCTTTTCATAGAAACAGAAGATAGGAGGAGGCCATTCTGCCCTTCGAGTCTGCTCTGCCATTCATTATGATCATGGCTGATCATTCGACTCAGTCCCTCGTTCCCTCCCATACCCTTTGATACTCTTCCCCCAAGAGCTCCTTCAAGAAAATAAACAACATTTTGGGCTCAACTGCTTTCTGTGGTAGTGAATTCCACAGGCTCACCACTCTCTGGGTGTAGAAATTTCTCCTCATCTCGGTTTATCCCGTATCCTTAGACGATGACCCCTTGGTTCTGGACTCCCTCCCACCATCGGGAACATCCTTCCTGAATCTACCCTGTCTAATCCTATTAGAATTTTACGAGATCCCCCTCATTCTTATAAACTCGAACTGCTCCAGTTGCAAATATTCACCTCCAAGTTAGGTGTACGTGAGGGGGATTAGCAGTGAAAAATGCGTGGGGTCACGGGGATAGGGCGGGGAGTGACCCTGGGTAAGATGCTCTGTTGGAGAGTTGGTGCAGACTTGATGGGCTGAATGACCTCCTGGAGGGATTCTATGACTCTATGAAGTTCTGATGTGGAGATGCCAGCGTTGGACTGGGGTAAACACAGTAAGAAGTTTAACAACACCAGGTTAAAGTCCAACAGGTTTATTTGGTAGCAAAAGCCACACAAGCTTTCGAGGCTCTGAGCCCCTTCTCACCTGAAGAAGGGGCTCAGAGCCTCGAAAGCTTGTGTGGCTTTTGCTACCAAATAAACCTGTTGGACTTTAACCTGGTGTTGTTAAACTTCTTTCTATGAAGTTCGACAATCTCCCAAACCTCAGCATTTCTCTTTTGGACCCCCCCCCCCCCCCCCCCGACCCGAGTAGTTATTCTACTCATTCTTAATCCATCAAGATAGGATCTCACCTCCAAGGATCAACTGATCTCTAAGGTAGGCGGAATTGAGAGATAGATTGAAAAGGTGGGTCCACGGGTTGAGGAATAGGTTACTCGAGAAGTGGGGGAGGTGTGGTTGGAATGAGCAATGGTTTGCGGGCAAAAATCAGAGTGAGGGGATGGTAGGAATAGAGATTAGATTGAGGAGATGGTCGGGGAGGAGGTTAGATTGAGGGGATGGTCGGGGAGGAGGTTAGATTGAGGAGATGGTTGCGATTGACGGAGAACGTGATCACATTTCTCAGTAAGAATTGGGCTTCTGGCTCCCATGATCCTATTATTTAAATTCTTGTCTTTCTGTTCCCGAATCGATCAGAATTATTTTTACTTTCCTCCGGTTTCTTTTCCTCATTTTTCGCTTCTTGTTTTTGTCTCTCATTTCCTGTCCCAAACCTGTGCCAACACCATTCACATTGTCCCTCCTTCGTCGCTCATTATGGAATAACACTGCTTGCCTGGACTCATGTTGGTCACATTGAATTGTTAACCAGTCTTAACCCTTTCAGGTACTCCCACACTGAGGTATGATTCTTCCATCACGGGTTCCTGATGTCCATCCCCCTTTCTATAGAATCTCCACACTCCACCTGCACCAGATGGATTTTCTCAGTGCAAGTTAATTGTAGCATTAAACATATCTCTTATTACTTCCATTTTACTCAATGCCACATTTTGCTAGTGCTCTGACAGTTTATTTAGACTGATTGTTGGCGGTGATGTGGTATTTAATCCACTTTGACTGGGAAATCTCAGAGTTAACAGCCAGACAAGAAAGTATCTCAAGGAAATAGATCCAACTTTCATCAATACATCACAAACAAAGACTCTCACAGGGAGACACAGACATCCAAACCCTTGCAGAACTCGACATAGAATCAAAGAATCCTTACGGTGCAGAAGGAGGCCACTTGGCCCATCGAGTCTGCACTGACTCTCTAAGAGAGCATCCAATCTTGCCCTATCCCCACAACCCCATGAATTAACCCCGCTAATCCCCGTAACCTACATATTTTTAGACACTAAGGGGCAATTTAGCATGACCAATCCACCTAACCTGCACATCTTTGGACACGAAGATTTTAAAAAGTTTTTTTTAAGCTTATTTATTAGTGCCACAAGTAGGCTTACATTAACGCTGCAATGAAGTTACTGTGAAAATCACCTAGTCGCCACACTCCGATGCCTGTTCGGGTACACTGAGGGAGAATTTAGCACGGCCAATGCACCCTAACCAGCACGTCTTTCGGACTGTGGGAGTAAACCAGAGCACCCGGAGGAAACCCACGCAGACATGGGGAGAATGTGCAGACTCCGCACAGACAGTGACCCAAGCTAGGAATCGAGCCCAGGTCGCTGGCGCTGTGAGGCAGCAGTGCTAACCACTGTGCCACCATGCTGCCCATAACAATTAGCATGGCCAATCCAGCTAAACTGCACATCTTTGGACACCAAGGGGCAATTTAGCACGGCCAATCTCCCTAACCTGCACATCTTGGGACACTAAAGGACAATTTAGCATGGCCAATCCACCTAACCTGCTGATCTGACTGTAGCCAATTCCTGAATTCTCCCTTGTTGACTAAAATCTGACTAACGCAGTCTTGAATATATGACAAGGACAACCTTCACAGTTCACTGGACTGAAGAATCCCAACGACTAACAACCAGCTGAGAGAAGTCCTGAACGGGAGACCACTAATATTTAAACTGCGTCCCCTAGATCGCCCCACACAGCGGCGGTGGGGGTTGGGGAGGGGGGCGGGGGGGGGGGGGGGGGGGGGGGGGGGAGTAGAAAATGCAGGGCGACACAGTGATTAGCACTGCTGCTTCACAGTGCCAGGGACTTGGGTTCGATTCCCGGCTTGGGTCACTGTCTGTGCGGAGTCTGCACGTTCTCCTCGTGTCTGCGTGGGTTTCCTCCGGGTGCTCCGGTTTCCTCCCACCGTCTGAAAGACGTGCTGGTTCGGGTGCATTGGCCGTGCTAAATTGTTCCTCAGTGTACCCGAACAGGAGTGTGGCGACTAGTTAATTCTAGTCGCCACACTACCAGAAGGATGTGGAGGCTTTGGAGAGGGTACAGAAAAGATTTACCAGGATGTTGCCTGGTATGGAGGGCATTAGCTATGAGGAGAGGTTGGAGAAACTTGGTTTGTTCTCACTGGAGCGACGGAGGTTGAGGGGCGACCTGATAGAAGTCTACAAGATTATGAGAGGCATGGACAGAGTGGATAATCAGAAGCTTTTTCCCAGGGTGGAAGAGTCAATTACTCGGGGCCACAGGTTTAAGGTGCGAGGGGCAAGGTTTAAAGGAGATGTACGAGGCAGATTTTTTACACAGGGTGGTGGGTGCCTGGAACTTGTTGCCGGGGGAGGTAGTGGAAGCGGATACGACAGTGACTTTTAGGGGGCGTCTTGACAAGTACATGAATGAGATGGGAATAGAGGGATACGGTCCCCGGAAGCGTCGGAGGTTTTAGTTCAGTCGGGCAGCATGGTCGGTGCAGGCTTGGAGGGCCAAAGGGCCTGTTCCTGTGCTGTAAATTTCTTTGTTCAAGTGGATTTTTCACGGTAACTTCATTGCAGTGTTAATGTAAGCCTTTACTTGCGACACTAATAAATTTAAAAAGTGCAATAAAAAATCCGCACGATTTCCTGATACCCATTGCGAAGGCTGTTCCTTTAATTACACAAAGCAGCCTCAGTGGCAGACCCGAGGAGCGATGGTCCCTCCTCCCCTTCAGGGTGTGTCTGAGACTACAAACTGCTGAAACTTTGCCAGATGATTTCAGTATTGTGAATCAGCAGGGAGAGAGTGAGAGTGCAGTGCGAGAGTGACAGCACAACTGGACTAACCGGGTACTGTTAAACCTTAATGAAGAAACCATGCAGATCCAAAACATCTTCCAACTTCTAGTCGGTATGTAACAGATGATCGGTGTTAGGAAGATTATTGAGTGTTGATGACTGTTAACCTTTCATGCTGTAAAATATTGTGTTCCCTCTTTCGAAGATTACAATATTTGGTTATCTCTTTCTCTGTCTAACAATTTACTTCTCTCTTTAATATTAAATATCTTTCTCACATATTTTCTCTGGATAAGTTTCCAATATTTTTACTCTTTTTCCCACATAATTCTTATTATTCTCTTGGTGTATATGATTTATGACTTATTATACTCTGTCTCTGTCTCTCTGTCTCTCTCTCTCTCTGTCTCTCTCTCTCTCTCTGTCTCTCTCTCTCTCTGTCTCTCTGTCTCTCTCTCTCTGTCTCGCTCTCTCTGTCCCTCTCTCTCTGTCTCTCTCTGTCTCTCTCTGTCTCTCTCTGTCTCGCTCTCTCTGTCTCTCTGTCTCTGTCTCTCTCTCTCTCTCTCTGTCTCTGTGTCTCTCTCATTTTCTTCCTAACTAATTTTCCTGCCTTTGCTTTCTATCTCTTTCTCTCTCTCTCTCTCTCTTGCTGTGCTCTCTCTCCAACTTGCGTTCCTTCACCTCTTATCTTTCTTCTCGTGTTTGGGAATCACTTCCCAGTAAATCCTTTCTTTTTCTCTCTTTCTCTGCCTCTTGTCCCCACCTTGCCACCCGGTCTGACTTGTGAATGATTCCAGGCGGTTGTCGAACCAGTCCTGAAGGTTTAAAAATAGCCGACTTTCTCATGTGGAGCTGAGCACAGCAGAGGGGAATAAAAGAACAATGAATGTTGACCCGAGCAGGGTTGGAAAATTGTTTCTGTGAAAGGTTGGGATTGCTTTGGTCACAGATGAATTGTGGCTTTGTACTGAGTCAGTTCGAAGTGGCAAACCCCCTACGATTAGTGCAATCTACTTCGAGACCGGGTTATAAATGGGGAGAGATTTGTGGCACTGTGCCTTCAATAGTCATTGGAATTAAGGCAATTGAAGTGTACAGGGTCCGTGCTGAGTATTTCATTGGGACTCTCCCTAAGCAGTAGGTAGTTAAGTTGCATTAAGTTGATCTTTCTCTACCCCGAGCTATGACTGTAACACAACATTCTGCACCCTCTTGTTTCCTTCTCTATGAACGGTGTGCTCTATCTGTTTAGCGCGCAAGAAACAATACTTTTCACTGTATGTTAATACATGTGACAATAATAAATCAGTAGACGTTGAAGACTTGTGAATGAATCTGACACGTCTTGCTGGGATAGTTAATGTATCACCAGGGTGTTGAAATAGTTACTGTCCCTGTGTGGCAATGGCGTTTGCCCTCACCCCACCGACCCCCCCCCCCCCCCCCCCATTTCATTGTCTCTCAGAATAAGCCTTCCACTGCTACTTTGTTGTTTCCCGATTTTGCCCGCCCCCTCTACCCGAACCCCGTAACCCCACACATTTACCCCACTAACCCACCTAACCTGCACATCTTTGGACACTAAGGGACAATTTAGCATGGCTAATACACATAACCTGCACATCTTTGGACATTAAGGGGCATTTAGAGGCACTGAGTGACTTCTACTGTATGTAGAAATGCAGACAAAACACTGCCGGATGCTGGAGATTGGAAATTATTTCTGATTCAGGACGAGCAACCCTTAGAAGTAGAATAGGGGGCACTTAAAGGAGGAGGGGGTATTGGCGACTATGAGGGAGAGGCAGTGAGAATGGTTTTTGATTTGATTTATTATTGTCACATGAATTAGTATACAGTGAAAAGCATTGTTTCTTTCACACTATAAAGACAAAGCATACCGTTCATAGAGAAGGAAACGAGAGGGTGCAGAATGTAGTGTTACAGTCATAGCTAGGGTGTAGAGAAAGATCAACTTAATGCAAGGTAGGTCCATTCAAAAGTCTGATAGCAGCAGGGAAGAAGCTGTTCTTGAGTCAGTTGGTACGTGACCTCAGACTTTTGTGTCTTTTTCCCGACAAAAGAAGGTGGAAGAGAGAATGTCCGGGATGCGTGGGGTCCTTAATTATGCTGGCTGCTTTGCCGAGGCAGCAGGAAGTGTAGACAGAGTCAATGGATGGGAGGCTGGTTTGCGTGATGGACTGGGGTTCATTCACGACATTTTGTAGTTCTTTGCGGTCTTGGGCAGAGCAGGAGCCCCAGACCAAGCTGTGATACAACCAGAAAGAATGCTTTCTATGGCGCACCTGTAGAAGTTGGTGAGAGTCTTACTGCACATGCCAAACGCCCTTAGTCTCTTGAGAAAGTAGAGGCATTGGTGGGCTTTCTTAACTGTAGTGTCAGCGTGGTGGGGGGGACCAGGACAGGTTGTTGGTGATCTGGACACCTAAAAACCTGAAGCTCTCGACCCTTTCCACATCATCCACATTGATGAAAATAGGGGCATATTCTTCTTTACACTTCCTGAGGCCGATGACTATCTCCTTCGTGTTGTTGACGTTGAGGGAGAGGTTAGTGTCATCACAGCAGCTCACCAGATTCTCTCTCTCTTTCCTGTGTCTTGTCATTGTTTGAGATCTGACCCACTACGATAGTGTCATCAGCAAACTTGAAAATCCAGCTGCTTTGCTGTGTGTGTGAGTGGGACGAGTGGACCTTTTGAGGTTATCTAAGCAAGGAGGAAGGGGTGAACTAACACTTATCTTAGAGCCATAGTGTTTAGCAGCACAGAAAGAGGCCCTTCAGCCCATCGTTCTGCTCCAGTCATTGAGCACCTATCTATTCTAATCCCATTTTCCAGCACGTGGTCTGTAGCCTTGTACGCTACAGCATTTCAATTGCTCATCTAAATGCTTCTTCAGTGTTGTGAGTGTTACGCCTCTACCACCCTTTCAGGCAGTGAGTTCCAGATTCCCACCACCCTCTGGGTGAAAAGGTTTTTCCTTAAGGTTATTTGGGCCATTGCGTTTGCACTGACTCTCCGACAGAGTATATTGCCCCCCCCCCCCCCTACCCCTACCCCTACCCCTACCCGAACCCTGTAACCCCACACATTTATCTCAGCCAATCCACCTAACCTGCACATCTTTGGACACTCGGGGGCAATTTAGCATGGCCAATGCAGCCCGGGCCATAGAGTCATCCAGCATGGAAAGAGGCCCTTCAGCCCATCGCAGCTGGGTCGGCCACTCTACTATCTATGAAAGACAAGACCTCCGACAGTGCAGTGCATTCAGTGCTGCATTGACGTCTTAGTGATCTTATGCCCAAGTTGTCCATGAGGGTGAGGGACACACAACCTTCTCATTCAAGCCTAACAGCCACAACTAACACCAAATACTGAGGTGTCACCAGAAGGATGAGATTGCAATAAGGGGTGTGAGGAAATACAGGCAGGGCAATTTCAGCGCGACTCTCAAGTAATGTTCACGCCTGAGTCATAGTGAGTCATTAGGACAGGTACAACACGGGGTTAGATACAGAGTAAAGCTCCCTCTACACTGTCCCCATCAAACACTCCCAGGACAGGTACAGCACGGGGTTAGATACAGAGTAAAGCTCCCTCTACACTGTCCCCATCAAACACTCCCAGGACAGGTACAACACGGGGTTAGATACAGAGTAAAGCTCCCTCTACACTGTCCCCCATCAAACGCTCCCAGGACAGGTACAGCACGGGGTTAGATACAGAGTAAAGCTCCCTCTACACTGTCCCCCATCAAACACTCGCAGGACAGGTACAGCACGGGGTTAGATACAGAGTAAAACTCCCTCTACACTGTCCCCCATCAAACACTCCCAGGACAGGTACAGCACAGGGTTAGATACAGAGTAAAGCTCCCTCTAGACTGTCCCCATCAAACACTCCCAGGACAGGTACAACATGGGGTTAGATACACAGTAAAGCTCCCTCTACACTGTCCCCATCAAACACTCCCAGGACAGGTACAGCACGGGGTTAGATACAGAGTAAAGCTCCCTCTACACTGTCCCCCATTAAACACTCCCAGGACAGGTACAGCGCGGGGTTAGATACAGAGTAAAGCTCCCTCTACACTGTCCCCCATTAAACACTCCCAGGACAGGTACAGCACGGGGTTAGATACAGAGTAAAGCTGCCTCTACACTGTCCCCATCAAACGCTCCCAGGACAGGTACAACACGGCGTTAGATACAGAGTAAAGCTCCCTCTACACTGTCCCCATCAAACACTCCCAGGACAGGTACAGCACGGGGTTAGATACAGAGTAAAGCTCCCTCTACACTGTCCTCCATCAAACACTCCCAGGACAGGTACTGCACGGGGTTAGATACAGAGTAAAGCTCCCTCTACACTGTCCCCCATCAAACACTCCCAGGACAGGTACAGCACGGGGTTAGATACAGAGTAAAGATCCCTCTACACTGACCCCATCAAACACTCCCAGGACAGGTACTGCACGGGGTTAGATACAGAGTAAAGCTCCCTCTACAGTGTCCCCATCAAATACTCCCAGGACAGGTACAGCACAGGGTTAGATACAGAGTAAAGATCCCTCTACATTGTCCCCCATCAAACACTCACAGGACAGGTACAGCACAGGGTTAGATACAGAGTAAAGATCCCTCTACACTGTCCCCATCAAACACTCCCAGGACAGGTACAGCACGGGGTTAGATACAGAGTAAAGATCCCTCTACACTGTCCCCATCAAACACTCCCAGGACAGGTACAGCACAGGGTTAGATACAGAGTAAAGCTCCCTCTACACTGTCCCCATCAAACACTCCCAGGACAGGTACAGCACGCGGTTAGATACAGAGTAAAGATCCCTCTACACTGTCCCCCATCAAACACTCACGGGACAGGGACAGCACGGGGTTAGATACAGAGTAAAGATCCCTCTACACTGTCCCCATCAAACACTCACAGGACAGGTACAGCGCGGGGTTAGATACAGAGTAAAGCTCCCTCTACACTGTCCCCATCAAACACTCCCAGGACAGGTACAGCACGGGGTTAGATACAGAGTAAAGATCCCTCTCCACTGTCCCCATCAAACACTCCCAGGACAGGTACAGCACGGGGTTAGATACAGAGTAAAGATCCCTCTACACTGTCCTCCATCAAACACTCACAGGACAGGTACAGCACGGGGTTAGATACAGAGTAAAGCTCCCTCTACACTGTCCCCCATCAAACACTCCCAGGACAGGTACAGCACGGGGTTAGATACAGAGTAAAGCTCCCTCTACACTGTCCCCATCAAACACTCCCAGGACAGGTACAGCATGGGGTTAGATACAGAGTAAAGCTCCCTCTACACTGTCCCCATCAAACACTCACAGGACAGGTACAGCACGGGGTTAGATACAGAGTAAAGCTCCCTCTACACTGTCCCCCATCAAACACTCACAGGACAGGTACAGCACGGGGTTAGATACAGAGTAAAACTCCCTCTACACTGTCTCCATCAAACACTCCCAGGACAGGTACAGCACGGGGTTAGATACAGAGTAAAGCTCCCTCTACACTGTCCCCATCAAACACTCCCAGGACAGGTACAGCACGGGGTTAGATACAGAGTAAAGCTCGCTCTACACTGTCCCCATCAAACACTCCCAGGACAGGTACATAGAACATAGAAAGCCACAGCACAAACAGGCCCTTCGGCCCACAAGTTGCGCTGATCACATCCCCACCTCTAGGCCTATCTATAGCCCTCAATCCCATTAAATCCCATGTACTCATCCAGAAGTCTCTTAAAAGACCCCAACGAGTTTGCCTCCACCACCACCGACGTCAGCCGATTCCACTCACCCACCACCCTCTGAGTGAAAAACTTACCCCTGACATCTCCTCTGTACCTACCCCCCAGCACCTTAAACCTGTGTCCTCTCGTAGCAACCATTTCAGCCCTTGGAAATAGCCTCTGAGAGTCTACCCTATCCAGACCTCTCAACATCTTGTAAACCTCTATCAGGTCACCTCTCATCCTTCGTCTCTCCAGGGAGAAGAGACCAAGCTCCCTCAACCTATCCTCATAAGGCATGCCCCCCAATCCAGGCAACATCCTTGTAAATCTCCTCTGCACCCTTTCAATGGCTTCAACATCTTTCCTGTAATGAGGTGACCAGAACTGCGCGCAGTACTCCAAGTGGGGTCTAACCAGGGTCCTATAAAGCTGCAGCATTATCTCCCGACTCCTAAACTCAATCCCTCGATTAATGAAGGCCAGTACGCCTTCTTGACCGCATCCTCCACCTGCGAGGCCGATTTAAGAGTCCTATGGACCCGGACCCCAAGGTCCTTCTGATCCTCGACACTGCTAAGAATGGTACCCTTCATATTATACTGCTGCTTCATCCCATTGGATCTGCCAAAATGGATCACCACACACTTATCCGGGTTGAAGTCCATCTGCTACTTCTCCGCCCAGTCTTGCATTCTATCTATGTCTCGCTGCAACTTCTGACATCCCTCCAAACTATCCACAACACCACCTACCTTGGTGTCGTCAGCAAACTTACCAACCCATCCCTCCACTTCCTCATCCAGGTCATTTATGAAAATGACAAACAGCAAGGGTCCCAGAACAGATCCCTGGGGCACTCCACTGGTCACTGACCTCCATGCAGAGAAAGACCCCTCCACAGCCACTCTCTGCCTTCTGCAGGCAAGCCAGTTCTGGATCCACAAGGCAACAGCCCCTTGGATCCCATGCCCTCTCACTTTCTCAAGAAGTCTTGCATGGGGGACCTTATCGAACGCATGATACAGCACGGGGTTAGATACAGAGTAAAGCTCCCTCTACACTGTCCCCCATCAAACACTCCCAGGACAGGTACAGCACGGGGTTAGATACAGAGTGAAGCTCCCTCTACACTGTCCCCCATCAAACACTCCCAGGACAGGTACAGCACGGGGTTAGATACAGAGTGAAGCTCCCTCTACACTGTCCCCCATCAAACACTCCCAGGACAGGTACTGCACAGGGTTAGATACAGAGTTAAGCTCCCTCTACACTGTCCCCATCAAACACTCCCAGGACGGGTACAGCAGAGCGCCAAATTCTCGGTCCTTGCAGCGTTCGTGGGGCATGGGAGACCGGAGAATTCCGGTCCTTGTCTTTAAACTGTCCCCTCATTCTGGGCTCCCCCGATACCTCTGAGGATTTGATTTGATTTATTAGTAATAGAGATGTGGAGGAAGAAATTGCTAAGCAGATTATGGATATGTGTGGGGGTCACAGGGTAGTTGTCATGGGGGACTTTAACTTTCCAAATATTGATTGGAACCTTTGTAGGTCAAATAGTTTGGATGGGGCAGTTTTTGTGCAGTGTGTGCGGGAGGGTTTCCTGACACAATATGTGGATGGGCCGACTAGAGGTGAGGCCACATTGGATTTGGTACTGGGAAATGAACCGGGCCAAGTGTTAGATTTGGTTGTGGGAGAGCAATTTGGAGATAGTGACCACAATTCGGTGTCTTTTGTTATTGCAATGGAGAGGGATAGGGCCGTACGGCAGGGCAAGGTTTACAATTGGGGGAGGGGTAATTATGATGCGATTAGGCAAGAATTAGGGGGCATAAGTTGGGAACAGAAACTGTCAGAGAAAGGAACTAATGAAAAGTGGAATTTTTTCAAGGAACAAATACTGGATGTCCTTGATAGGCATGTTCCTGTCAGGCAGGGAGGAAATGGCCGAGTGAGGGAACCATGGTTCACAAAAGAGGTGGAATGTCTTGTGAAAAGGAAGAGGGAAGCTTATGTAGGGATGAGGAAACAAGGTTCAGATGGCTCGATTGAGGGTTACAAGTTAGCAAGGAATGAGCTGAAAAAGGGGCTTAGGAGAGCTAGGAGGGGACATGAGAAGTCCTTGGCGGGTCGGATCAAGGAAAACCCCAAGGCTTTTTACTCTTATGTGAGGAATAAAAGAATGACCAGGGTGAGGTTAGGGCCGGTCAAGGACAGTAGTGGGAACTTGTGTATGGAGTCAGTAGAGATAGGCGAGGTGATGAATGAATACTTTTCTTCAGTGTTCACCAAGGAGAGGGGCCATGTTTTTGAGGAAGAGAAGGTGTTACAGGCTAATAGGCTGGAGGAAATAGATGTTCGGAGGGAGGATGTCTTGGCAGTTTTGAATAAACTGAAGGTCGATAAGTCCCCTGGGCCTGATGAAATGTATCCTAGGATTCTTTGGGAGGCAAGGGATGAGATTGCAGAGCCTTTGGCGTTGATCTTTGGGTCCTCGCTGTCCACGGGGATGGTGCCAGAGGACTGGAGAATAGCGAATGTTGTTCCTCTGTTTAAGAAAGGGAATAGAAATGACCCTGGTAATTATAGACCGGTTAGTCTTACTTCGGTGGTTGGTAAATTGATGGAGAGGGTCCTTAGGGATGGGATTTACGACCATTTAGAAAGATGCGAATTAATCCGAGATAGTCAGTACGGATTCGTGAAGGGCAGGTCGTGCCTCACAAATTTGATGGAATTTTTTGAGGAGGTAACTAAGTGTGTTGATGAAGGTAGGGCAGTTGATGTCATATACATGGATTTTAGTAAGGCGTTTGATAAGGTCCCCCATGGTCGGCTTATGATGAAAGTGAGGAGGTGTGGGATAGAGGGAAAGTTGGCCGATTGGATAGGCAACTGGCTGTCTGACCGAAGACAGAGGGTGGTGGTCGATGGAAAATTTTCGGATTGGAGGCAGGTTGCTAGCGGTGTGCCGCAGGGATCAGTGCTTGGTCCTCTGCTCTTTGTGATTTTTATTAATGACTTAGAGGAGGGGGCTGAAGGGTGGATCAGTAAATTTGCTGATGACACCAAGATTGGTGGAGTAGTGGATGAGGTGGAGGGCTGTTGTAGGCTGCAAAGAGACATAGATAGGATGCAAAGCTGGGCTGAAAAATGGCAAATGGAGTTTAACCCTGATAAATGTGAGGTGATTCATTTTGGTAGGACAAATTTAAATGTGGATTACAGGGTCAAAGGTAGGGTTCTGAAGACTGTGGAGGAACAGAGAGATCTTGGGGTCCATATCCACAGATCTCTAAAGGTTGCCACTCAAGTGGATAGAGCTGTGAAGAAGGCCTGTAGTGTGTTAGCTTTTATTAACAGGGGGTTGGAGTTTAAGAGCCGTGGGGTTATGCTGCAACTGTACAGGACCTTGGTGAGACCACATTTGGAATATTGTGTGCAGTTCTGGTCACCTCACTATAGGAAGGATGTGGAAGCGCTGGAAGGAGTGCAGAGGAGATTTACCAGGATGCTGCCTGGTTTGGAGGGTAGGTCATATGAGGAAAGGTTGAGGGAGCTAGGGCTATTCTCTCTGGAGCGGAGGAGGCTGAGGGGAGACTTAATAGAGGTGTATAAAATGATGAAGGGGATAGATAGAGTGAACGTTCAAAGACTATTTCCTCGGGTGGATGGAGCTATTACAAGGGGGCATAACTATAGGGTTCGTGGTGGGAGATACAGGACGGATATCAGAGGTAGGTTCTTTACGCAGAGAGTGGTTGGGGTGTAGAATGGACTGCCTGCAGTGATAGTGGAGTCAGACACTTTAGAAACATTTAAGCGGTTATTGGATAGGCACATGGAGCACACCAGGATGATAGGGAGTGGGATAGCTTGATCTTGGTTTCAGATAAAGCTCGGCACAACATCGTGGGCCGAAGGGCCTGTTCTGTGCTGTACTGTTCTATGTTCTATGTTCTATTATTGTCACATGTATTAACACACAATTAAAAGTTTTGTTTCTTGCGCGCTATACAGACAAAGCATACTGTTCATAGAGAAGGAAATGAGAGAGTGCAGAATGTAGTGTTACAGTCATAGCTAGGGTGTAGAGCAAGATCAGCTTTATGCGAGGTCGGTCCATTCAAAAGTCTGACAGCAGCAGGGAAGAAGCTGTTCTTGAGTCGGTTGGTACGTGACCTCAGATTATTGTATCTTTTTCCCGATGGAAGAAGCTGGAAGACAGAATGTCCGGGGTGTGTGGGGTCCTTAATTATGCTGGCTGCTTTTCCGAGGCAGCGGGAAGTGTAGACAGAGTCAATGGATGGGAGGCTGGTTTGCGTGATCAGGGTTTACACTAACAGGAATCAGTTTGTTCGTGTAAACCCTGATAAGGCCTCATGGAATTTTGCTTGTTTCAATAAACTCACTTCAGACCTACAGGGAGGCAATGGCTCAGTGGTCTAGTGACTGGACTAGTAATCCAGGTACCCAGGGTAAGATCTGGGGGCCCAGGTTCGAATCCCACAATGGCAGATATTGAAATTTGAATTCAATAATAAAAAGAATTTGGAATTAAAAGTCTTTTGACTCCAGATCCACAGCTGAGGTGAAGTTGTCACCTTAGGTTGCTCTCCCAGTTTGAGGGGGGAAGGGCTGTGTGGTGGACCTCAGTTGTGCCTTTGTCCTATATGGACCACCGTTGTGTGTGTTTGTCATACCTGGACACATCCCCTTCCAGTTTGGTTCCTCCCCACAGCACCTAGTATAAAGGTGGCTGTCTCCTCCCCCTTGTTCCGTCCAGGTCGGCTATTTGTTGGGATCTGCTCCTGATTCTGTTGTGAATAAAAGCCTACACTTATATTGGCATATCGGTAGTCTTTCGCCTTATTGATAGCACATCAGGCTGACTGGTGGTGATTTAACCCGAGGGTCACCACACTTCAGATGAGGGTACAAGGTTGGGGAGGCATGAATGACCTCAGCCGATACGGGAACTGAACCTGCGATGTTGGCATCGCTCTGCGTCATGAGCCAGCCAGCTACCCGAACGCCCTGGGCGGGATTTTCCGGCTACATTCACCCCAAGGCCTGAAATTGCTGGTCAACAGCATGGTCCATGTCCCGCCTGCGACGATTCCCGTGGCAGGTAGGCAGGACGGGGAAAATTCCTCCCCTCTTCTCCAGGACCCACAGCAACGTGGCTGTCTCTCAAAAGTCCCCTGAGATGGAGGGCAGTTTGGGACTGGGAATGAATGTTGGCTCCAGACAGCGATGTCAAGGCCCCGAAATTAACTTTAAAAAAAACAAACCTCACGTTCTTCTCAAGTCCAATGAGTGCAGGCCCAACCTGCGTAAACTCTTTTCATTAACCAGCACCGTTGTCCCAGGAACCAGCCGTGCGTACCTTCTGCTCGGTGGGGATTCTATGGCCTATGGTTATGTGGCAAATGTACAAGGCTCACCCCATCCAATGGAAGCTCCGTCAGTTGTTGGTTTGCAACCACAGAAACCACTCTCCGTTCATCAACAACCCAACTGAGATGGGGGCGGCACGGTGGCACAGTGGGTTAGCACCACTGTCTCACAGCGCCAGGGAGCCGGGTTCGATTCCAGCCTCGGGTCACTCTCTATGCGGAGTTTGCACATTCTCCCGAAATCTGCGTGGGTTTCCTCCGGGTGCTCCGGTTTCCTCCCACAGTCCAAAGGTGTGCGGGTTAGGTGGATTGGCCATGCTAAATTGCCCCTTAGCGTCAGGTGGAGTAGCAAGGTAAGTGCATGGGGTTATGGGAATAGGGCCTGGGTGGGATTGGGGTCGGTACAGACTCAATGGGCCAAATGGCCTCCTTCTGCACTGTAGGGATTCTAGGTACCAAACCATCCTTAAAAAGGGACTACCAGTATTTCCTATCTCACCTTTTGCCACCATCAGCACTCTTCATCTCTTTTCCCAGGACGAATTTCATAGAATCATAGAATCCATCAGTGCAGAAGGAGGCCATTCGGCCCATTGCGTCTGCACTGACCACAATCCCACCCAGGCCCCATCCCATAACCCCATGCATTTACCCTAGCCAGTCCCCCTGATACTATGGGGCAATTTGGCACGGCCAATCCACCTAACCTGCACATCTTTAGAGTGTGGGAGGAAACCGGAGCACCCGGAGGAAACCCACGCAGACACGGGGAGAACGTGCAGACTCCATGACCCATATTTGTTCATATTTCCTTTGCCCCGACCCCCATTCTTGATCTCCTACTCGCCCTGATTTCCCACTATATAATTCTACCTTGCTGTCGAAGGATCATTTAAATCCTAAACATTGTCTGGAATTTTATCCTCCTGCCCATCATGGGAATCGGAGCAGGCGAGGGGGACGGACCATGGACGGGTCTGGATCCCGTTCTTAACCAAAAATTAACCATTTCTTCCACGGGCCTTACTTGGTCATGTACCAAGGTTTGGTGAGATCTATCAATTCTTCACAGAATCATACAATCTCTACAGTACAAAAGGAGACCATTCAGCCCATTGAGTCTGTTCCGACTACAATCCCACCCATTCCCATAACCCCACACATTTATAAGCCTCCTGAGTCAATTTTACCATGGCCAATCAACCTAACCCGCACATCTTTCGGACTGTGGGAGGAAACTGGAGCACCTGGAGGAAACCCACACAGACACGGGGAGAAAGTGCAAACTCCGGACAGACAGTGACCCGAGGTTGGAATCGAACCTGGGTCCCTGGCGCTGTGAGGCAGCAGTTTAGTACATTTGATTTGATTTATTATTGTCACATGTATTAACATACAGTGAAAAGTATTGTTTCTTGCGCGCTATACTGACAAAGCATACCGTTCATAGAGAAGAAAAGGAGAGAGTGCAGAATGTAGTGTTACAGTCATAGCTAGGGTGTAGAGAAAGATCAACTTAATGCGAGGTAGGTCCATTCAAAAGTCTGACAGCAGCAGGGAAGAAGCTGTTCTTGAGTCGGTTGGTACGTGACCTCAGACTTTTGTATCTTTTTCCCGAAGGAAGAAGGTGGAAGAGAGAATGTCCGGGGTGCGTGGGGTCCTTGATTATGCTGGCTGCTTTTCCCGAGGCAGCAGGAAGTGTAGACAGAGTCAATGGATGGGAGGCTGGTTTGCGTGATGGATTGGGCTACATTCACAACCTTTTGTAGTTCCTTGTGGTCTTGGGCAGAGCAGGAGCCATACCAAGCTGTGATACAACCAGAAAGAATGCTTTCTATGGCGCATCTGTAAAAGTTGGTGAGAGTCGTAGCTGACATGCCAAATTTCCTTTGTCTTCTGAGAAAGTAGAGGCGTTGGTGGGTTTTCTTAACTATAGTGTCAGCGTGGGGGGACCAGGACAGGTTGTTGGTGATCTGGACACCTAAAAACCTGAAGCTCTCGACACTTCCTACTTCATCCCCATTGATGTAGATAGGGACATGTTCTCCTTTACACTTCCTGAAGTCGATGACAATCTCCTTCGTTTTGTTGACATTGAGGGAGAGATTATTGTGGCCGGTCACAGTAACCTTGTGACTGGTTTCCCAGTCCTGATGTCTATTCTTTGTCAGGGTTACGCAGAGGGTAAAGGGGGCAGATCAGCAAGTCAAGGCAGGTCCCACAATCTATTCAGTGGCCTCTGAAGGGAAGCAGCCTGAATTTACAGTATCAGGATGAGTGAGGATGTGAAGTCCTGTCCTTCGACTCTGTCCCTCTCTCCACAGACGCTGCCAGACCTGCTGAGTTTATCCAGCATTCTCTGTGCTTTTGTTCTGATCACACCTTGCAGAATGGAGAGTTAAACTGATTTAAAAAAAACACCCTATTAATTTATTTACGGGGCATGACCGACCGTCAAAAGCCACAGCACAGACTTCCTGACTTCTGAGAATTTAGCGATATAAATCAGCCCTCACGCACAGCAAAAATAAACTCGAGAGATTAGACCTGGAACCCACAAGTGAGATTGTAGATGTTTAACTCCTGGAAGGACACTGTGCACGGGCGTCGCTGGCTGGGCCAGTATTCATTCCCCATCCCGAGGGCAGTTGAGAGTCAACCACATTGCTGTGGCTCTGGAGTCACATGTAGGCCAGACCAGGTAAGGACGGCAGATTTCCTTCCATTAAGGGACATTAAAAGGGGTGGCACAGTGGTTAGCACTGCCGCCACCGTGTCGCCCGGGTTCGATTCCCGGCCTTGGGTCACTGTCTGTGCGGAGTCTGCACGTTCTCCCCGTGTCTGCGTGGGTTTCCTCCGGGTGCTCCGGTTTCCTCCCACAGTCTGCTGGTTAGGGTGCATTGGCCGTGCTAAATTCTCCCTCAGTGTACCCGAACAGGCGCCGGAGGGTGGCGACTAGGGGATTTTCACAGTAACTTCATTGCAGTGTTAATGTAAGCCTTACTTGTGACTAATAAATAAACTTTACTTTACTTTAGTGAACCAGATGGGTTTTTGCGACAATCGACAATGGTTTCATGGTCATCAGTAGATTCTTAATTCCAGATTTTTAAAAAATTGAATTCAAATTTTCACCAGCCCAGAATATTGCCCTGAGTTTCTGTGGTAGCCATGATGTGGAGGTGCCGGCGTTGGACTGGGGTAAACACAGTAAGAAGTCTCACAACACCAGGTTAAAGTCCAACAGGTTTATTTGGAATCACGAGCTTTCGGAGCACTGCTCCTTCATAGAATCCCGACAGTGCAGAAGGAGGCCATTCGGCCCCTCGAGTCTGCACCGACCACAATCCCACCCAGGCCGGGATCCTCACACATTGTTGTAACTCATTGAAAAGTAACGAGCAAAGTCCTGCAGAAGAGGCCGGTTCGGCCTCTGTGCATCAAACTAATGGGATAGGCTGCCACCTGGTGGACTGGGTGAAGGTTACAGCTCGACCCAGGCCGATGGATTTTGCAAAGGCCCCTCTCACAAGGCTGGGACAAGGCCCCATCAGATATCCACCTTATTTACTCCACGTAAAACAGGGATTCATTTTACTCCTGCGATTGTCTCTCCTTTGGGTATCATTCACAATTACTAGACGCTGTGGGGCGGCGCGATGGTTCACAGTTCGAGGGACCCGGATTCGATTCCCTGGCTTGGGTCACTGTCTGTGCAGAGTTTGCATGTTCTCCTGTATGGGTTTCCTCCGGGTGCTCCGGTTTCCTCCCACAGTCTGAAAGACGTGCTGGTTAGGGTGCATTGGCCGTGCTAAATTCTCCCTCAGTGTAAACAAACAGGAGTGTGGCGACTAGGGGAATTTCACAGTAACTTCATTGCAGTGTTAATATAAGCCTACTTGTGACACTAATAAATAAACTTGAAAAAATCTGGACATGTCCAGGACAAAGCAACTCCGTTTGCTGGACACCCCATCCACCACCTAAAACATTCATAGAATCACAGAATCCCTCCAGTACAGAAGGAGGCCATTTGGCCTATTGAGTTGGCACTGAACACAATCCCACCCAGGCCCCACTCCCGCAACCCAACACATCCACCCTGCTAATCCCCCTGACACTAGGGGCAATTTAGCACGGCCAATCAACCTAACCGGCACGTCTTTCGGACTGTGGGAGGAAACCGGAGCACCCGGAGGAAACCCACGCAGACACGGGGAGAACGTGCAGACTCCACACAGACAGTGACCGAGCCGGGGATCGAACCCGGGTCCCTGGCGCTGTGAGGCAGCAGTGCTGACCACTGTGCCAACGTGCCGTCCATATCTGTCCTCACCCTCTCCACCACCAGCGACCAGTGGCAGCAGTATGTACCATCAACAAGATGGAACTCACCAAGGCTCCACCTTCCGAACCTAGGACCTGGAAGTACAAGGGTGGCAGGTTCATAGGAGCACCACCCCTTGCGAGTTTCCCCTCCAATCCACACACCATCATGAGAGAAATACGTTTCTCAAAGACACAGCGTCAGCACGATTGTCTGAATTCATTCAGGATTCGGGGGCCACTGACATTTGTTACTGGACACTGGTTGTCCTTGGTGGGCGTTCTTCATGACTCACTGTGGTCCATGTGATGTAGTTACACTCAACAACCGGAATGTTACCGTCCCGCCTGCCACGGGAATCGGAGCGGGGGAGGGGCGGACCATGGAAAGGTCCATTGAGCGTGCGCGGGGTTTTATGGTCTCAGGATGAGTGAGGTTGGAAACCCCCACCCAAACATTTCTGTCAGGGAGCAAGGGCCAATTCTGATTCAGTGACAATGGAATATATGTTCAATCCGTGTGCATGCGTGTGCGTGCGTGTGCGTGCGTGTGCGTGCGTGTGCGTGCGTGTGCGTGCGTGTGCATGCGTGTGCATGCGTGTGTCCATTTGTCTGCTAACCCTGCTTCTAGATTTGTCCTAATATATTGTGCATCATTTCTTTATTCATCCTTAGAATCTTCTATGTCTTTCTGAGATATATTTATTTATTAGTGTCACAAGTAGGCTTACATTAACACTGCAATGAAGTTACTGTGAAATTCCCCTAGTCGCCACTGTTCAGGTACACTGAGGGTGAATTTAGCACGGCCAATGCACCCTAACCAGCATGTCTTTCGGACTGTGGGAGGAAACCGGAGCACCCGGAGGAAACCCACGCAGACACGGGGAGAATGTGCAAACTCCACACAGACAGTGACCCAAGCCGGGAAATCATAGAAACCCTACAGTACAGAAAGAGGCCATTCGGCCCATTGAGTCTGCACCGACCGCAATCCCACCCAGGCCCTACCCCCATATCCCACCCGCTAATCCCCCTAATCTACACATCCCAGGACACTAAGGGGCAATTTTAGCATGGCCAATCAACCTAACCTGCACATCTTTGGACTGTGGGAGGAAACCGGAGCACCCAGAGGAAACCCACACAGACATGGGGAGAATGTGCAAACTCCCCACAGACAGTGACCCGAGCTGGGAATCGAACCCAGGTCCCTGGAGCTGTGAGGCAGCAGTGCTAACCACTGTGCTACCGTGTCGCCCTATTTTTGATTAATAAGGGAATCGAGGGTTACAGTGAAAGGGCAGGAAAGTGGATGTGAGGAGTGTTGGTACAGTCATCACTCTATTCAATAGCTCGAAGGGCTGAATGGCCTACTCCTGTTCCTAGTTCTCATGGTCTTTGTTAGACACATATTTATGTACTTCCTTTGTTCTGGGGATTTAAAAAAATTATTTCATTGAGTTTGGACACCACTTAACATTTATTGCCCTTGAACTGAGTTGGACCATTTCTGTGGGCAGTTAAGAGTCAACCACATTACTGTGGCTCTGGAGTCATATGTAGGCCAGACCGGGTAAGGACAGCAGATTTCCTTCCCTAAAGGATGGGGAGTCAATGGCCGAGTGGTATTATCACTGTTCTATTAATCTAGAAACTCAGCTAATGTTCTGGGGACCCGGGTTCGAATCCCATCGCGGCAGATGGTGGAATTTGAATTCAATAAAAAGTATCTGGAATTAAAAATCTACTGATGACCATGAAACCATTGTCGGAAAAACCCACCTGGGTCACTAATGTCCCTTTAGGGAAGGAAATCTGCCATCCTTGCCCGGTCTGGCCTACATGTGACTCCAGAGCCACAGCAATGTGGTTGACTCTCAACTGCCCTCCAAGGGCAACTAGGGATGGGCAATAAATACTGGCCATGTCCCACGAATGAATAATAAAAAAAGAACTAGATGGGGTTTTCCAACAATGGTCGCATGGTCATCAGTAGGTTCTTAATTCCAGATTTTTGTTATTGAATTCAAATTCCACCATCTGCCATGGCGGGATTCGAACCCGGGTCCCCAGAACATTCGCCGAGTTTTGAAACTTCTGATTTCAGATTTATACTGAATTCACATTTCACCATCGGCCATGGTGGGATCCAATGCCTGCTCTCACGAGCATTGTCTGTAGTCCGGTGGCAATATCATTACACCACGACACCCGCAGCCACCATTCCTGCACACTCAACCACGCCTCCTCAATGGATCGCACTCTTGCCTCAGGGCCTCATGTAGGCCAGGACGGGCAAGGAGGGCAGATTTCCTTCCCTGAAGGGGCGTTAGTGAACCGGATGGTGTCCCGTGGTCACCAATACTGCGTTCAATTCTTGATTTAGAATTTAAATTCCAGCAGCTGCCAATTGAACCCATGTCCCCCAGAGCATTAGCCTGGGGGCCTCTGGATTACTCGCCCAGTGACATGACCACAAAGCCAACGCCAATTGCTCTGCTTCCACCTTCAGTGTCACTTATCTGTGTTAAAACATATTTCTCCCAGCGTCTAACTCCTGCTGTTCTGATTTTTTACAGCACTTTACTTTTACATCGTAATAATTCCATGTATAATTGAAGCAAAACAATGTCCCCCTGGATTCTACCTTCTACCAAACAAGACCTGTATCGGTGAGTCAGAGTACAGAATGAATGTTTTGAATGAATAATCAGCCCACTTATTCAAAAGGAATACTTTGATTTGATTTATTATTGTCACATGTATTGGGATGCAGTGAAAAGTATTGTTTCTTGCGCACTATACAGACAATGCATACCGTTCATAGAGTACATAGGGGAGAAGGAAAGGAGCGGGGGGCAGAATGTAGGCTCCCAAAAAAGATTCTCCGTGCTGAATTTGCGTAGAAACTGGAGTAACTCCTGTGGGAATTTCGAAATGAATCTCCCACACTCTGAGCACTGCAGAGTGCCTCAGTGAGATTCACGCTGAAAATCCAGGAGCGGTCCCTATTCCCGCTGGAGAGGCCGGGAGCATAGCGCCGAGCAGACCACTGCGCATGCGTCGATCTGTCATAGCGGAGATCGGCGCATACGCAATAGCCCCGCACTGCCGGCCTCCCAATCACTGGCCAACCCCGCGACCCCACAACACTGCCCCTCCGATCCGTCCACCCCCACCCCCTCCGATCGCTGGCCTCCCAGATGTCTCTGGGCCAGCCCCGACGCCGCACCCTCCTCCTCCACCCCCGCCCCCCCCCCCCCCCCCCCCCCCCCGTGGCCAACGCTGATCAGCTCCTTAGCTCCCTCTGTCACCGGTCCCTATGCAGAGTGTCAAGGGGGACCCACCATCCCCACCAATCTCCCCCCCCCCCCCACCCCACCCCCAAGGCACTGCCCCTCAATAGGCCCTGTTGCCTCTGGCTCCGCCCCTTGGCACTGTCCCATGCCCGGTGGGCAGCGCCAAGGTGCCCCCTGGGCATTGCCACTTTGCCAGCTTGGCAGTGCCGGGGGCACAGGCTGGCACTGCCAAGCTGGCAATGCCCAGGCGATGCCCCCTTACCCCCGACCTCCTGGGGGCCCTCCATAGCCTCCCTTCGCTCCAGCGGGTTCGGACTGCCAGTTCCTCATGAGTGGGGAGCTGTCGTAAACCCTACTTCAGTCCTGGGACCACTAATTACATTTAAGTGAAGATTTTAATATTCAAATGACGACGCTGGGGCCTGGAGAAGCACAGAGGCTGTGGTGCCCAGTGGGGAGCCTGCTAAGCGGCCTCTGCTGATATCCCCCAGCCTGCTGTGCTGTTCAAGCAGTGTTCCAGTCATAGCTAGGTTGTAGAGAAAGATCAACTTAATATAAGGTAGGTCCATTCAAAAGTCTGATGACAGCAGGGAAGAAGCTTTTGATTTAATTTGATTTGATTTATTATTCTCACATGTATTAACATACAGTGAAAAGTATTGTTTCTTGCGCGGTATACAGACAAAGCATACCGTTCCTAGAGAAGGAAAGGAGAGGGTGCAGAATGTAGTGTTATAATCATAGTTCTTGAGTCGGTTGGTATGTGTTCTCAGACTTTTGTATCTTTTTCCCGTTGAAAGAAGGCGGAAGAGAGAATATCTGGGTTGTGTGGGGTCCTTAATCATGCCGGCTGCTTTGCTGAGGCAGCGGGAAGTGTCGACAGAGTCAATGGATGGGAGGCTGGTTTGCGTGATGGATTGTGCTACATTCACGACTTTTTGTAGTTCCTTGCGGTCTTGGGCAGAGCAGGAGCCATACCGAGCTGTGATACAACCAGAAAGGATGCTTTCTATGGTGCATCTGGAGGAATTGGTGAGAGTCGTAGCGGACATGCCAGATTTCCCTAATCTCCTGAGAAAGTAAAGGCGTTGGTGGGCGAATAATAATGAGTTCAGTGCCAAAAAGCCACTTTGCTATGAATATATGAACCTGCAGCCCTTTAGCACAGCTCAGTGCTGACTGAGTGGCTTCACTTCAGATACTGGACAACATTATTCAAGATGGCGCCTTTCTGGTACGATGTGAAGGAACCACTCTATTGTGGGAGATGGTGAATTCCAATTCGGTGGATGCTGAAGATCAGATGAAACAACCTCCCATGTTGAGAGATTCATCAAACAGACAAAATAGACGCATGTCTAACCTGCACATCTTTGAACACTAAGGGGCAATTTAGCATGGCCAGAGTCAACTGCCCCTTCCTATTGGTTGACAGGTGAAGCAAGTTGGATCTATACACATTGGCGTCTCGAAGACTTATTGAAGGTCCTCAAGGAGGATGTTTCCCTTCTTGGGGGAACCTCTAGATCTAAAAGACAATGTGTCAAAATAAGTGGCCTCACATTTAACGTGGAGTTGCATAAAAATGTCTTCTCCCAGGGCGAGGGTCATTAGTGTTGAGTGAACAGTGAAGTCTAGCCATTGGGCGGCACGGTAGCACAGTGGTTAGCACTGCTGCTTCACAGCTCCAGGGTCCCGGGTTCGATTCCCGGCTCGGGTCACTGTCTGTGTGGAGTTTGCACATTTTCCTCGTGTCTGCGTGGGTTTCCTCCGGGTGCTCCGGTTTCCTCCCACAGTCCAAAGATGTGCGGGTTAGGTTGATTGGCCAGGTTAAAAATTGCCCCTTAGAGTCCTGGGATGTGTCGGTTAGAGGGATTAGCGGGTAAATATGTGGGGGTAGGGCCTGGGTGGGATTGTGGTCGGTGCAGACTCGATGGGCCGAATGGCCTCCTTCTGCACTGTAGGGTTTCTATGATTTCTATGATGATTTCTATGATTTCTAATATATTCAACGATTGAGTTTGACAGAATCCTGATCGACAAGGGAATCAAGGGTTATGGAGTTCAATCAACAATATGATCCTATCATATTGTGGCAGTGATGGTTTGATGGGCCGAATGGCCACCTCCTATTTCTTGTACTATATTTCTATTGGATTGCACTTTTCATTGTGAACAAAAAACCCAGGGCTGATCTCATGCAGTAGACTATTAAAAGATTACTCTCTTGGGACATGGGCGTCGCTGGCTAGGCCAGCATTTATTGCCCATCCCTAATTGCCCCTTGAGAAGGTGGTGGTGAGCCGCCTTCTTGAGCCACTCCTGTCCCTGTGGTGTAGGTACACCCACAGTGCTGTTAGGGAAGGTGTCCCAGGATTTTGACCCAGTGACAGCGAAGGAATGGCCGATATATTTCCAAGTCAGGATGGTGAGTGACTTGGAGGGGAACTCCCAGCTGGTGGTGGCGTTCCCATGTATCTGCTGCCCTTGTCCTTCTAGATGGTAGAGGTCTCAGATTTGGAAGGTGCTGTCTAAGGATCTTTGGTGAATTGCTGTAGATAGTACTCACTGCTGCTACTGAGCGTCGGTGGTGGTGGGATTGGATGTTTGTGGATGTGGTGCCAATTAAGTGGGCTGCTTTGTCCTGGATGGTGTCGAGCTTCTTGAGTCTTCATAGAATAGAATCATAAAATCCCTACAGTGCAGGAGGAGGCCATTCGGCCCATCGAGTCTGTATCAACCACAATCCCACCCAGGCCCTATTCCCGTGACCCCTCATATTTACCCTGCTAATTCCCCTGACACCAGGGTTAATTTAGCATGGCCAATCAACCTAACCCGCACATCTTTCGGACTGTGGGAGCAAACCGGAGCACCCGGAGAAAACCCACGCAGACATGGGGAGAATGTGCAAACTCCACACAGACCGTGACCCAAGCCGGGAATCGAACCCAGGTCCCTGGTGCTGTGAGGCAGCAGTACTAACCACAGTGCCACCAGGCCGCCCGTTTGAGCAGAGTGGAAGCTGAGACACAGTCACCCCTGACTAGAGCTTCAAAGAATTAGGCGTGATATCAGGGTATTGATTTTGTATATATGTTATATATATTATACTGCTGCGGCTTTACAAGGCTCTGGTCAGACCACATTTGGAATATTGTAAGCAATTTTGGGCCCCCTATCTAAGGGAGGAGGTGCTGACCCTGGAGAGGGTCGAGAGGAGATTCACAAGAATAATCCCGGAAATGAAAAGCTCTTCGTACGAGGAGTGCTTGTGGACTCTGGGTCTGTACTCGATGGAGCAGAGAAGAATAAGGGGGAATCTCATTGAAACTTACAGAATACTGAAAGGCCTAGATGGAGTGGACGCGGGGAAGATGTTTCCATTAGTCGGAGAGACTAGAATCCGAGGGCACAGCCTCAGAGTAAAGGGACGACTCTTTAGAACCGAGATGAGGAGGAATTTCTTCAGTCAGTAGGCGGTGAATCTGTGGAATTCATTACTACAGAAGGCTGTGGAGGCCAAGTCACTGAGTGTATTTAAGACAGAGATAGATAGGTTCTTGATTGGTAAGGGGATCAAAGCTTACGGGGAAAAGGCGGGAGAATGGGTTTGAGAAACTTATTAGCCTTGATTGAATGGCGGGGCAGATCCGATGGGTCAAATGGCCTCCTTCTGAACTGTCGGGATTGTACGATTCTATGAAGTGCCAAGTGACCTACTCCTGGACTTGAGTTGGAAGAGCAGCCATGATTATATTAAATGGTGCATCAGGTACAAATCTTACCGCACATATTTTTTATTTTCTTAGATCTCTATTAAAGCCTGTAACCTTCTTTCTCTTCATTTCAGATGACAATGAGTGTGGTGATGACGAGTATACTACAGAGGCAAGGTGCGGCGCAAACACAGACTGTTACAATTCACCTGGGAGTTTCTACTGTACCTGTAAGAAAGGATACACCAACCAATTAGGAACAAATAACTTTACCTCAAGGACGAACTGCCGTGGTGAGCATAATTTTATATCGATTCTTTCAATGCTTGACTTTGTGGCGTGATAGGGGAGTTCATGCATTCTTTTCAGTGCACTTAGCACCAGTTAAAGGTCATGGGTCACCGCTTCTACAGCTTTTATTCCTGCATTCTTGGCCTGAACTGGGAGCACTGAATGAATCCATGCTGCATCTAAATGAGCCAATGGCTATTAAAGGCCCACCATCTTCATCCATTGGAAGTCAAGTGTTTGGCAAACTGTATTCGCTGAAGGAGTTTGATTTTCGCTACACTGTTGTCACCCACGTGCCGACAAGTGATGATCTATGCTGCGTGTTCCCCCACAGGCGTCAAAAGAATCAAAGACAGGCATGATGGGAACTTTTTCTTCCGTGGGCATCCCCCCCTCCCGCTTCAGGAATCCAGCTCCCCCTGCGTCTGAGGTCAAAGACATCAAGATCAGAATCTCAGTGCCAGGGAAACATTCCCTCAGGCATCATGCCAATTAACTCAGGTGTCCAATCCTCATGGCTGACTTTTCCATCTCCACCTCCCCTCCCCCACCCACTCTCCACGCCCCCCCCCCCATCCACTCTCCACCCTTGCCCCCCACCTCCTGCCCCTCTCCACACTTCCTCACCCACCACCCCCATCCCCTCCCTCCCTCCCTCAACAAGATCCCGCCCACCCTCCTCACCCGCTGGCCAAATCTCCCCACACCCCCACCCACTTGACGTTCAACAGGAAATAACCTCATGGCGGTTCCGAAATTTGGATTACAGTCTTGCGCCGACATGCCTGGCTTTGGTGAAGTTGTCCGACCTGTTTTGTACCTACCCTTGGCATAATTGGCATCTTGGGCGGTCTTGGCAAGCTGGCTGGTATGGCAGGCATGGGGCATGTCTGGCAGAATGGCTTCCGTTGGTTGCATGGATGACAAGAGGGGGTGGGGCGGCGGATCTACCATTAACACGTGTAACCTGGTACAGTTGGTTCAGTTGGCATGGCTGGCAATGATGTAATCTTAATACCGCGGGCAGGGGGGTCTCGACAGAGGGCGCCGTTGGCAAGATGTCGATAGAGGTGCATGGCTAAAGGAGAAGACACCAAGCAGTGGGTGCTGTGGCTGGTTTAGTGAGTCTGTACGCTATGGTATGAGCAGTTGGCATGACTGGCATTCTCTGCAGCTGGCAGACGTACTTTGGGCATGACGCTTACTGAACACTTGATTCTTTCAATGATGCATGGCTCTACCCAGGTGTTTGAGTTTGTTGACACGGTTGAAGTTTAGCTTGGAGATAGTCATGGCGGCGGATAGGTGAACGCACACGGATTAGAGATTAAAAGCTATCTCTCCCAGTTGTGACCAGTTTGACCCCAAGTCCAGTCGGGCAAGTTCCCAAGATGTCTAATGTCCGAATGGCGATGCGGTGGCACAGTGGTTAGCACTGCTGCCTCACAGCGCCAGGGCCCCGGGTTCGATTCCGGCCTTGGGTGACTGCCTGTCTGTGTGCAGTTTGCACATTCTCCCCGTGTCTGCGTGGGTTTCCTCTGGATGCTCCGGTTTCCATCCACAGTCCAAAAAGGTGTAGTTTAGGTGGATTGGCCCTTAGTGTCCCCAAAGGTATCATAGACTCCCTATACTGCAGAAGGAGTCCATTTGGCCCATCGAGCCTGCATCAACAACAATCCCTCTCAAGCCCTATTCCCATAACCCCATGTCTTTACGCTGCTAATCCCCCTGACACTAAGGGTTAATTTAGCTTGACCAATCAACCTCCCACCCGCACATCCTTAGTTAGGTAGCTTGGCCATGGTAAATTGTCCCTTAGTGTTCAAAGATGTGTTGGTTTGGGGGATTAACAGGATAAATATGTGGGGTTATGGGGATGGGGCCTGGGTAAGATTCTCCAGGAGAGTCGATGCAGACTCGATGGGCCGAATCACTACCTCCTGAACTGTAGGGATTCTATGAAATATCAAAATCTTGATTCCACTGCAATAAAGATCCTTTGTTTACGAGTCCAGATTATTCTCTGGCAGGACAACCAAGGTTGCCCAGAAGCTGGGCATTCACAGAGAGTCCCGCTGGTTCTGGGCCTGATTTGCGGGCCAGTTTGACCCCAAGTCCAGTCGGGCAAGTTCCCAAGACTTCTAATGTCCTAATTAGACATTAGGACATTAGAAATCCTCTTGAATCTGATGGCAAACACCTCAAACCCATCTCTAAAATTAGCCTTGGTCTTCAGACCGTCTCTCCAGAGTGGTTAAAGTAACACAGATCCTCAGGATCTACCGGGTGCTCTGTATTCAAGAAGTTATTATAATTATTGCAGTGCCGTTAGGTCAAAGTGGAGTCTGCGGGGCAACTGTGAGAAATCATAGCATCCCTACAGTGCAAGAGGAGGCCATTCAGCCCATCGAGTCTGCACCGACCACAATCCCACCCAGGCCCTATCCCCATAACCCCATGCATTTACCCTAACTAGTCCCCCTGACACTAAGGGGCAATTTAACATGGCCAATCCAGCTAACCCGCACATCTTTAGACTGTGGGAGGAAACCGGAGCACCCGGAGGAAACCCACATGGGGAGAACGCGCAGACTGCACGAAGACAGTGACCCGAGGCTGGGAATCGAACCCTGGCGCTGTGAGGCAGCAGTGCTAACTGCTGTGCCCCCGTGCTGCCCTTGGTCTGGAGTGACCAGCCCCGGGGGGGAGAACTGTTGGATTTGCAACTGTAAACCTTTGGGCATAAACATATTCGAAGCTTGCTGAGATTGCAGTGTCGCTGTGCAGAGTCTGCATGTTCTCCCTGTGTCTGCGTGGGTTTCCTCTTGAACAAGGGACACATCGTCGAACATCATGGGGCGAAACAGTGGTTAGCACTGCAGCCTCACAGCGCCAGTGACCCGGGTTCAATTCGGGTGACTGTCTGTGCGGAGTCTGCACGTTCTCCCCGTGTCTGCAAGGGTTTCTTCCCACAGTCCGAAAGACGTGCTGGTTAGGGTGCATTGGCCGTGTTCAACTCTCCCTCAGTGAACCCGAACAGGCACCCGAGTGTGGCAACTAGGGGAAGTTCACAGTAACTTCATTGCAGTGTTAATGTAAGCCTAGTTGTGACACGAATAAATTTTCTAACAACTTTATTATGAGTTACCGTATCCAAAACACAGATTTGGAGGTGCCCTTCCGAAACCCCCTGCGGCAATCATCTGATATGTCACAACTCCTAACATGATATGGGTTGTCAATTGGTCCGTTATAAAACACCCTTCCTCTTAACGGACTTTATTGAGCGGATATTGAGGCTATTCTACATTGAGCCCATGATAAGAGAGCAGCCACACCACATCAAATCTGACCTCAGCAGGGTAACTGTTAGCTGGTGCAAGGATGTTCTTGAATGCCTTGGTACTACAAGACCTATTCTTAACCGCCCTTCCTTATTCTAGCTCTCTTCCCTTTGTCTCTTTTCCTTTCCTCTCATTCTTGACTCCAAAACATCCATACCAGCATTGTCACCAGAGTTAAAGAACTTTGCAGCACAGAAAGTGGCCCTTCAGCCCACCCTGTCTGTGCTATCCATCAAGCACCTATCTATTCTAATCCTATTTTCCAGCACTTGGTCCATAATCTTGTGTGCTGTGGCGTTTCAAGTGCTCATCTGAATGCTTCTTAAATGTTGAGAGGGTTCCCGCCTCCACTACCCTTTCAGGCAGCGGGTTCGAGATTCCCACCACCCTCTGGATGAAAACGTTTTTCCTCAAATCCTCCCTCAATCTCCTGCCCCTGACCTTAAATCTACGCACCATTATTGACCACGGTGGCACAGTGGTTAGCACTGTTGCCTCACAGCACTGTGGATGTACCTACACCACGTGGAGTGCAGCGGGTTCAAGAAGGCGGCTCACCACCACTTTCTCAGGGGCAATTAGCGATGGGTAATAACCTAGCCAGCGATGCCCACATCCCATGAGTGAACTTAGCAAAAAAAAAGGTTTCTGGCTTGCATTTGGCAAATGATATCATAATCTTGATCTATTAAATAACCTCAAAGTCTGTTCTTACCTTGTGAACTAAATGTTCCCAACGTTCTGCAAGAATTATTTCTTGCCAAATAGCATAACACTTTGCCTACATACCAACGCTAAACTACATAACTCGTTATATCTGAAGCACTTTGGAAGGTTTCACAGCGACCTGGCAAAATCCTAAATCAATGCATGTTCTTCCCCCATTTCATTTTGCCAAGTTCTCTTGTATGTTCTGAACTAGACATACTGGAACAGTGAGGTCCTAGGACAGGAATCCTGTGGGTTAAGTGTTTTTGCAATGGTGTGGACACATCCATTATTTAATGATATGAAGCCAGAATTCCATTGTAGTGGGTTCCCTTCCATGGTCCTTGTATTCCAATTCCCTTCCTGTAGATTTTCATCTCTTTCCATAGCTGGTAATTCCCGGAACAGGTCGCTATCTGTCGTTAGGGGGTTTATAACTAGAGGGGGCGCCACTCCACATCAAGCGTGGCTGACCAAGAGTCTCTCCCACTCTCACCGCCAGCCATTGGAAGGATTTTGCAGGTTGACACTCAACCTCTTTGGCTGCGTTATGAACGCACCTTCCTTGGCCGTCAAGTCCTGGGGTGGGACGCGAACCCTCAGAGCTTCTGGCTCAGAGGCAGGGATGCTACCCACTGCGCCACAAGTCCCCATGGTGCTTGTAGCATAGTTTATAAGGAGTTAACATATAAAAGGTCCGAATGATAATTTAGTTCCCCCCGACCTTAAAACACCTTACCCCACTCCACCTTGCTTTCATCTTATCACTTATTCTACAGTTCCTTCCTCCTTCATTTTCACTCTCTTTCAACCTCAAACTCTGGGCCTTGTCTCCGCTCTCTGAGCAAACAATCCCCCCTCACACCTTTGCGGATTAATCCACACAGTTTCCGGACAGGGAGGGGAGTGCAAATGAACAAACAATTGAACCATAAACGACATTAGAAAAGATGCCAACTTCGGAGAAGGGCGTTTCCGAGGAGAATCGTTACCATCTGAGACTCGTGAAGTTACGTTTGGGATCTGTGGCTCAGGTTTGAGAAGTTGCCAGAGCTAGTCACGTAGTGTAGTCCCCCTTCCTTGCCTTACTCAGCCACCCACCCCCGACCACCCCTCTGCCATTGTTAGCAGTGGGACTATCCTAACTGGAATGGCCAGCTGGCAGCTCCGTACTGTTACCCAGTGAACGTCCGGTCCACCAGAGGTCCAATCTTGGATGTGGAGATGCCGGAGAAAGTTCTTCACTCAAAGGATTGTGAATCTTTGGAGTTCTGTACCCTAGAGTATTGCTCCCACCATTGAATACATTTAAGGCCGGAATAGACAGATTTTTGGTCTCTTGGGGAATTCTGGGATATGGGGAAATGGTGGGAAAATGGAGTTGAAGACCAAGATTGGCCATGGTCATATTGAATGGTGAAGGAGGCTCAATGGGCTGAATGGCCAACTCCTGTTCCTACTTCTTATATTCTTTGGTTCAACTCCTCATTTGAATATGATCTTCAACTTGGGTGAACATCATTGGTCCGACTAGCAGTTGAGAGGAGTTCTGTTGTGTCACAGTTGGCAATTACAGGATTATCAAACGTTCTTCTTCAGAAGTGATTCAAACTTAAATCTCCCTCGGGGATCCATTACTTTTGGCTTGTGATTACGCTGCACACATTTAACTCACTAATAGGCTCGCAAACAAATTAGATTCACAGAATTATAGAATCCCTACAGCGCAGAAGGAGACCATTCAGCCCATCGAGCCTGCACCGACAACAATCCCACAGAGGCCCTAACCCCTTAAACCCACATATTTATCCTGTTAATCACCCTGACATTAAGGGGCAATTTAGCATGGCCAATCCACCTAACCTACATATCTTTGGACATTAAGGGGCGATTTAACCTGGCCAATCCACCTAACCTGCACATCTTTGGACACTGAGGGACAATTTAGCATGGCCAATCCACCTAGCCTGCATATCTTTGGACATTAAGGGGCAATTTAACCTGGCCAATCCACCTAACCTGCACATCTTTGGACACTGAGGGGCAATTTAGCATGGCCAATCCACCTAACCCGCACATCTTTGGACACTGAGGGACAATTTAGCATGGCCAATCCACCTAACCTGCATATCTTTGGACATTAAGGGGCAATTTAGCATGGCCAATCCACCTAACCTGCATATCTTTGGACATTAAGGGGCAATTTAGCATGGCCAATCCACCTAACCTGCATATCTTTGGACATTAAGGGGCAATTTAACCTGGCCAATCCACCTAACCTGCACATCTTTGGACACTGAGGGGCAATTTAGCATGGCCAATCCACCTAACCTGCACATCTTTGGACTGTGGGAGGAAACCAGAGCACCCAGAGGAGACCCACGCAGATTAGCATGGCCAATTCACCTAACCTGCACATCTTTGGACACTAAGGGACAATTTAGCATGGCCAATCCACCTAACCTACACATCTTTGGAGCGTGGGAGGAAACCGGAGCACCCGGAGGAAACCCATGCAGACACGAGGGAGAACGTGCAGACTCCGCACAGACAGTGACCCGAGCCGGGAATCGAACCCTGGTCCCTGGCGCTGTGAGGCAGAGGTGCTGACCATTGTGCCACCGTGCTGCTCACATGTTCTCATCACTTGGCATCTTGAATGTCAAATAGAAATGAGACTCGGCGGGAGGGGGGTGGAGCTCCTGTAACACAATGTAGATAACAGATGATATTCACATGATCATTTCATATTTGTTACAGAAAATAATGAATGTTTCCAAATGCCACCAGTGTGTGGGCCAAATACAATATGTTATAACACAATGGGGAGTTACTACTGTCTCTGTGTCAAAGGATTCATCACACGTTCAGGAGTAACTAACTTTACAGATGGGAATACAGGGTGTAGAGGTAAGAATGTTACTGGGTCCTTTCAAAGCATGATGCCCCTATCCTAAGCCGAGAGACAGTTAGGCCATGTATTGGTTGTATAGGTCGGCTTATGAGGAGAGACTGAGTAGACTGGGGCTATACTCATTGGAATTCAGAAGAATGAGGGGAGATCTTATAGAAACATATAAGATTATGAAGGGAATAGATAAGATAGAAGCAGGGAGGTTGTTTCCATTGGTGGGTGAAACTGGAACTAGGGGGCATGGCCTCAAAATAAGGGGGAGCAGATTTAGGACTGAGTTGAGGAGGAACTTCTTCACCCAAAGGGTTGTGAATCTGTGGAATTCCCTGCCCAGTGAAGCAGTTGAGGCCTCATTGAATGTTTTTAAGGCAAGGATAGATACATTTTTGAACAGTAAAGGAATTAAGAGTTATGGTGAGCGGGCGGGTAAGTGGAGCTGAGTCCACGAAAAAATCAGCCATGACCTTATTGAATGGTGGAGCAGGCTCGAGGGGCCAGATGGCCTACTCCTGCTCCTAGTTCTTATGTCCTTATGTATTGCTGGGTATACCCGGTGGAAATAAGTCCACTCAGTTATCAGGAACTAGCCACTGTTCACAAAAGGAGGTAACTTTGGATGGTCCGACCTCTGCAGGAGAGAGAGATCAGAAATTATCCTCGATCATCGCTAATTAAACGGCCTTGCCATTCAAGAGGGTCAACGTTCAGAAGGGGAACTCCAACATTACCATCGGTGACCTGGTAGACAAGGCAAATAGTCTGACTGTTTTTCGTTCATGGAATGTCGCTGGTTGGGCCCAACTTTTATTGCCCATCCCTAACTGCCCTTTGGCCTGAGTGGCTTGCTCGGCCATTTCAGAGGGCAGTTAAGAGTCAACAACATTTGCTGTAGCTCTGGAGTCACATGTAGGCCAGACCAGGTAAAGACGGCAGATTTCCTTCCCTAAAGGACATGAGTGAACCAGATCGGGTTTTACAACAATGGTCACCATTGGACTTTTAAATACCATATTTTTCTTGAATTCAAGTTTCACCCATCTTACTGAAGGGAAAAAAAACAATTTGGACTAGTATTCTTACTTCCTAGTTTAATTTTTAAATCACTTTAAGGTCTACAAGACTAGTTCTCTTGTTTCCCGTTTCTTACGGCTTTTTCTTTCCTTCCGTCTTGGGTGGGATTCGAACCCTGGGTTTCTGGGTTGCTAGCCCAGTAACAATACCGCTGCACCATTGCCTCCCCCAGGGTTAACAGCACTGAATACAGGCCCACCAAGATATACCCGAGACAGAGTGCAGACAATCCAAAGATGCAGAAAGAGCACTTCATTACCCATTCAGCAAAGCGGCGACAACAGGCCAAAATTCTCCAACCTCGCCCACGGCTGGGATTTTCCAGTCCCGCCGCTGTGAATGGAGCACCGAGTTCTCCATTCTCGCCAGGGGCGAGCGAGACCGGAGAATTCCAGCCAACATCTTCATTTTGCACCTTTCAAAGCCTTTAAAGTATCCCAAACCGCTTCCCAGAAGTCTTGTCAGCCTAAAGTCCGACACCGTGACACTCGAGGAGAGACTAGGACATGCGGCCCAAAAGCTTGGACAAAGAGGTCGGTCTTAAGGAGGGTCTTCCAGAGGGAGACAGAGGCGGGGAGGGAATTCCAGGGCTCGGAACCTAAGCAGCGCACGGCGTAGCTCCCGATGGTGCAAGCTGGGATAAAGGTGAAATACTGCGGATGCTGGAATCCTAAACAAAAACAGAAGAAGCAGGAAAATCTCAGCAGGTCTGACAGCCTCTGTGGAGAGAGAATCAGAGCCAACGCTTCAAATCTGGATGACCCTTTGTCAGAGCTGAAAGATGTTAAAACACAGGCGAGAATTTTAATCTGGGATCCAATGTAGTTCAAGGATGGTGGGTGAATGGGATTTGGTGGGAGTTAACGTCGGGAGAAGCAGAGCTTTGGATGAACTCTGCAGAACTTTATGGAGGGAACAAGAGACAGGTAAGGAGGACATTGGAATAAACACGTCTGGATTTAGTAAAGGAATGTGGTAGGGTTTCAGGAGCAGATGGACGATGTTACAGAGATGGAAGTGCTCTCATTCCAAGGTATATTTTTCACTGGAAAACCGACCATTGTTATCCATTTCTGATTGTCCCGGAGCAGGTAGTGTAGAACTGCTGCACTCTCGTGTGGGGAAGGTTGACCCACGGTTAGTGACGGAGCTCCAGGATTTGGACCCAGCGACAGTGATGGAACAGCAATATATATCTCCAAGCCAGGATGGTGAGTGACTTAGAGGGGAACTTCCAAGTGTTCCCATGTGTCCGCTGCCCTTGCCCTTCAAGGCGGTGGAGGTTGCGGGTTCTGTCGAAGGTGCCTAGGCCAGGGTCGCTGCAGGGATGGGACACAGACTGCTGCATCGTAGGTGGAGGGAGTGAATGATCATGGTGCTGGATGGGGTGTCAATCAAGTGGGCTGCTTTGGGTGATACAAGCAACCTGTGGACCCAAATTCAGGAAGAATCAAGTCATCAGGGAGAACCGGCAGAGAAAATGATCGTTAAAAAATGGCACAAAGGAAGTAACAGGAATGTTCAACACTGTTCAATATTTAATGACCATGAAACCATGGTGATGTCAAGGTTATTTAGTGTCACTCTTGTACTGCTATGATGGTTTGATGATAGATCTGTAACTAAAAATAATTGATTTTTAACTCGGTATTCATCTTTCTTTTGTACAGTGACCTTTTCCATCGACAAATTCATGAAACATAGATCTTAAGTGAATGTTATAGTTGAGTGAAGAGTAAAACCCTTCATATTCACACTTTGGTACTCTCCGAAAGCATTTATGATTGTCAACATGCTGTTCGGTTGAAAGGAACGGTCGATGAATTCTGTTTGCTTTGTTTTGGATTGGGCTACTTTTGGCTAGTTTCCGTGATAACGTGCCCAGTGATCCTATGCGTGGGCCTTGTTCTGTTTCTCATGTCAGCGTTACGAGGACGCAAGAATAATTGGAACTCAATGGGATTCTAATTTCTTTCGCAGTTTTGAGCCAAATGCCTTGCCAACTGAACAAACACAGCCATGGCGTTACAAAGGGAATCGTAATTTGAAGGTTTATTAGATGAACGTTGAGCACTAAGATTGTAGCTCACCAATGTTTCCTTGTTGATTTGATTTGATTTATTATTGTCACATGTATTAGTATACAATGAAAAGTATTGTTTCTTGCGCGCTATACAGACAAAGCATACCGGACACAGAGAAGGAAACGAGAGAGTGCAGAATGTAGTGTTACAGTCATAGCTAAGGTGTAAAGAAAGATCAACTTAAAGTGAGGTAGGTCCATTCAAAAGTCTGATGGCAGCAGGGAAGAAGCTGTTCTTAAATCAGTTGGTACGTGAACCCAGACTTTTGTATCTTTTTCCCGACCGAAGAAAGTGGAAGAGAGAATGTCCAGGGTGCATGGGGTCCTTGACAATGCCGGCTTTTGTCTTGATGATAACCTACTTTCTAAAGGAGTTATACAATTGATTTTTTAATGTTCCTGTCCCTAGTTACCCTCCTTGAGTGCATTTGCATCAACCATATTGAACTGGACTAAAGTTGTATTGAACACACAGAGATGGCAGAATGTCCATGCCAAAAGTTCATGAGTGAACCAATCATGTTTTTATGTGAACCTACTTTTTGGGGGGAAGCTTGAATTTTTTTCACCACCAGCCACGATTGGGATGTGAACTCTCCACCTCTCAGAACCATCACTACTCGGCTATGTAACCACAAGACCTAATGACTAAGCTTGGAGAATGAAACACCTCATTCCCAACGTCCCATGACTTCTTCTACCCCTACCTCAAGTCCAAATTAGTTAGGGAATTTTGCCAAAGTCAATACTGGTTGTCAAAAACCAATGGATGCATCAAGGAAATTTTCAATTCTGTGGTTTTACGACAGAGGATTACGAATGGGCAACTTTAATGGTTATGTCAATGGCTACTTCCAATAACAAGAACTTCTGACACTGAAATTTGGAAATGAAAAGCTTGTTAGAAATTATGTTGTGAATATAGCTTGATCTTTGTTTCAGATAAAGCTTGGCACAACATCGTGGGCCGAAGGGCCTGTTCTGTGCTGTACTGTTCTATGTTCTATATGATGCAGAAATGGGTCTTTCAATGTAGCAGAGGTCCTACTTAGTATAAACAGAATAAGATATATCTCAACATGATCATCAAAGCCAAAGAGCAAAGCAAATGAGGAATTAGAAGCTTCAATGGAGCTGTTCATGAATGTCACAATTGGCTTACATTCACACTGCAATGAAGTTTACTGTGAAAATCTCCTCGTGCCACACTCTGGCGCCTGTCCATGTACACTGAGGGAGAAGTTTGCATGGTCAATGCATCTAACCAGGACATCCATTGTGACTGTGGGGGGAAACCGGAGCACCCGGAGGAAACCCATGCAGACACAGGGAGAACGTGTAGACTCTGCACAGACAGTCACCCAGCTGGGAATTGAACCTGGGTCCATGGCACTGTGAGGCAGCAGTGCTAACCATTGTGGCACCGTGCAGTTCTATGGTTCCTGGAGAATTTGATCAAATATCATCTTGAGAGAGAAGAGGACGTGGAACCCAGTCTGAAGAGTTGAATCCTTGCAATAAATCTTCATAGCAAGCAGTGAGGTTAGAAAATCAGCACAAATTATATAACTTTGGGGTAAATATTGTGTTCTTGGTGGGACTGTGTGTGTGTGTGTGTGTGTGTGTGTGTGTGTGTGTGTGTGTGTGTGTAGGATCATTGTCCAGAGTCAGGGTTTTATAAGTGGCAAGTGTTGTTGTATATTTTTCTGTTGCTGGTGAACTGAAGCAAGGTGGGGAGCCATTCAAAGCCAAGACATTACCTCACTGTTGTGATGTTGGATGGTCCATACCTGATGCCAGGGCTGGACTGAGAGGTGGTCAATAAATCGGAGTGCCTGGGGTAGATTGTAGGCACATATTTCTTTCCAGATATCAAAGGTATCTGCAAGTCAAACCCATTTGGGTCGAATGCAAGGTGCCTCAACTTCAATTGCACTTGCAAGAAGGGACTTACCTCAAACACTGGGAAAATTGATCTTCATCCAAGGTAAACCAATGGAGCAGTGAGGAGGTAACGACTGTTGGAGAAAAATCCTAAAGACCAACCTGTTCTTCAACAGATGTTGAAAGGTGCACTCACAATGCTTAAAGAAGCATTGGATCCAGATTAAACGTTTGGTGTCAAATGTTGTTTGATAAAACTCCTGTGAAGCATGCTCGGACGTTTTATAACATTGGAGGTGCCTCAAGTTGTTGTTGTTGGTAGCTGGTCCCAGCAATGCCACTTGCTGCACGCAGTGCTGAATTGGGCTGAGGTTCGCTTACCTTTGACCACTCGCCAATTGAGCCATGACCCCCGGGGAGGTAAACGTGTGACAGGATCCCCTCTCCAGTCAGAATTCAGAACAGGGCTGAGAGGTGATGGGCGTTTGAAGGTGTTCAGGATTGTTGTAGAAAACTCGCAGATTACTGATAAAAGAGACAGGTTGCCGAAGCTTTTTGTCTTGCACTCATCAGGACAAACGCAAAAGTACCAAATTTCAAACGATTATGACAATTTATGCCAGGGGAGAGAAGGGTGCTGATTGGTTGGCAAGTCAACTCTGATTAGTCGAGGTGCTGTCATGGAAAAAGCGACAGTGAATTGTAATGTAAGCTCCCCCAACTCCTGAGTAATTCAAAATCGGTGCCAAACCTACACAAAATGTTGTTTGTACGAGACAGAGTACAGAGTGCAACTGGCTCGTTGCAAAATCCAACACAAAACATCTATTATGATGTGATTCCATGATTGGGCAGCTCTTCTTGAATAATCCTGAGTGCGCTAATAGCTGCACTAATGATCAGTTTAAGAAAATCAGTCAAGCTTGGGACGTGGCTCATCTACTCTTGTATGATGTGGCAAATATTCATAAGCAGGGACTCATTCTCTGCCATCTAAAGGAATATGATCAAGCTTTCTGCTTTGTACCTGTGATCAAGGATTTGTCTCAGCCACATCTTTACCAGTGCCGAGATAAAGACTGAAGGAACAACATCCAGAACATTCCTCCGTATTTCAGTAAAGACTCAAAAGTGACATATGGTTCAGAATGGCCCCCGGGGAGCTAGGAGAGTCTGTGCTTCCCCTTAGCTTTCTCCATGGCGAAGCCTGGGCCAATCAAATTGGACTTGCCAGCCAATCAGCGATTTCCTTTGGTCCCCTGCAGTGCAAATTGTTGCGATCGTTTGAAATTTGGCATTCTTGCATTTGTCCTGATGAGTGCAGAACAAAAAACTTTGGCAACTTGTCCATTTTGGCGTGCAGGTTTAAAGAATTGATTTTTGTTCCAGATATCGATGAGTGTGAGACAGACCCGTGTGGTTTGTATGCAACATGCACCAACAAGTTCGGAGGGTTTGACTGCGGATGTAAGGATGGATTTGTCTCAACCACTGGAGAACGTATATTTACCAATAAAACAAAGACTCAGTGCCGAGGTAAAGACTATTCTGCTGGAGATGAAAGACCTAAAGGATAGATGTCAGAGCGTTTGCAAAGAATAGACTTTTGATCGGGGTTGAGAATAAAAATTGCCCCCTCCTCAGTAGAAAGGTTGGCAGGGTTATACAGAAGGAACGGTGGAATGGAACAAATTGAATCGCTCTGTCAAACAGCCAGCATGATGGCCCGAATGGCCTCCTTCGGTGCTGTGAGATCCCATGACCATTTAGTTAGTGTAGCAAAATGGCATTCACACTGGGAGATAGAAAAAATTAAATGTGATAGGTTTCGGGGATAGAGAACATCATTGGAAGCCATGAACCCAGAGGATGAGTGAACCCGTTAATCATTATTACCGGAAAGATTGGGAACATTATGAATTTTCAGGTACCTCAGAGGTGCCCCAGGATTGAACTTTCCTCACGTTCCAGAGTTTAATGGACGAATCTCTGCCCACGATCCGCCGACTCTCACCGACTGGCTTTACCCAGGGAGAAGGTGCATTCGCAACCAGAGACCAGGAGGTAGACAGACAGCCCCTAATGAGAGCCACCTCCTTCAGAAGGGGAGAAGCGAGGCCCAAAAAAGAATCCACCGTCCCTTCCTGGCCACCCCCCCTCCCCACGCACCTCCCATCCATACCACCTTCCTGCACATCATGTCCCTTTGAAATTCTCAGAGATTTGACTTCTCTCGAAACTCAACTGGACTCACCACATATCCACAATGGCTACAAGAGCAGGTCAGAGGCTGGGAATACTGCAGTGAGTAACTCACCTCCTGACCCCCCAAAACCTATCATAGAATCATAGAAACCCTACAGTGCAGAAGGAGGCCATTCGGCCCATCGAGTCTGCACCGACCCCAATCCCACCCAGGCCCTACCCCCACATATTTACCCACTAATCCCTCTAACCTACGCATCTCAGGACTCTAATGGGCAATTTTTTTTTAACCTGGCCAATCAACCTAACCCGCACATCTTTGGACTGTGGGAGGAAACCGGAGCACCCGGAGGAAACCCACGCAGACACGAGGAGAATGTGCAAACTCCACACAGACAGTGACCCGAGCCGGGAATTGAACCCGGGACCCTGGAGCTGTGAAGCAGCAGTGCTAACCACTGTGCTACCGTGCCGCCCCTCTATCCACTATCTACAAGGCACAAGTCAGGAGTGTGATGGAATACCCCCCACTTGCCTGGATGGGTACAGCTCCAACAACTCTCAAGAAGCTTGACACCATCCAGGACAAAGCAGCCCCGCTTGATTGGCACCACATCCACAAACATCCAGTCCCTCCACCACCGACGCTCAGTAGCAGCAGTGTGTACCATCTACAAGATGCAACACAGCAATTCACCAAAGATCCTCAGACAGCACCTTCCAAACCCACGAACACTTCCATCTAGAAGGACAAGGGCAGCAGATACAGGGGAACACCACCACCTGCAAGTTCCCCCTCCAAGACACTCACCATCCTGACTTGGAAACATATCGCCGTTCCTTCGCAGTCTCTGGGTCAAAATCCTGGAATTCGCTCCCTAACAGCATTGTGGGTCAACCCACAGCACATGGACTGCAGCGATTCAAGAAGGCAGCTCACCACCACCTTCTCAAGGGGCAACTAGGCATGGGCAATAAATGCTGGCCCAGCCAGCGACGCCCATGTCCCACGAATGAATGAAAAAAAATGTGACGGGGAACCTCTAAGTAGATGTGATGGGAACGTGTCTTCAGTCAGAAGCCAGAGCAGTGCACAAAGGCGTTCGGGATGTGGATTCTAAGAATGTTTTGTATTCCAGATATCGATGAGTGTGAGTCAGACGAGTGTGAGTCAGACCCGTGTGGTTTGAATGCAGAATGTACCAACACGTTTGGAGATTTTCAGTGCAGATGTAATGACGGATTTGTCTCAACCACTGGAGAACGTACCTTTACCGATAAAACAAGCACTCAGTGCCAAGGTAAAGACTGTTCTGCTGTAGACGCAGAATCCATATGTTGACCCTCTGATGGGCATCAACTCACGTGATGGGCAAAGGGCAGATGCTCAAACTAAAGTTGAATACACTTTATTCGTTATTAGTAATCCTTAATACTTCAATAAGTGCACAATGAACTCAAATATGGTTTCCATTAACTCAACCTTGGGACCAGAATCTAGATACTACCCGCATGTGATGAACTGGCCAGGTTCATGGAAGGGGGGGGTGGGGGGAGAATCTTCTGAGCTCTGAACTCATGGTCGTCTCTTTGCGATGGTAGATCTTGATTCTTCACTGCTAATGTCTCCGATGTAACCTTATTTATATGTTTTCTCCAACCTTAAGTTTTTTAGTTTATTTGTGCCCGAACAGGCGCAAGGAGGCTTACATTAACACTGCAGTGAAGTTACTGTGAGGATCCCCGAGTCGCCACACTCCAGCGCCTGTTCAGGCACACTGAGGGAGAATTTAGCACCTAACCAGCATGTCTTTCAGACTGTGGGAGGAAACCCATGCAGACATGGAGAGAACATGCACAGTCATCTGAATTGAACCTGGGTCATAGAAACATAGGAGCAGGAGGAGGCCATTTGGCCCTTCGAGCCTGCTCCGCCATTCATTAAGATCATGGCGCATCATCCAACTCAATAGCCCAATCCTGCTTTTTCCCCATAACCTAGCAGTCCCTGGCGCTGTGAGGCTGCAGTGCTAACCACTATACCACTATGATGTTCGATGATATGTCCCTTGTTCAAGACCCTTGTGATTCTGAGCTCCTTTGCCCAAGGGTTGTGTAAACAGGAGACATCTGCTTTCATTGTTCTTATTATCGATCTTTATTTAATGGCCATTGCTGCTACTAAGGTCACCAAGGGTCAAGTGACCCTTAACACCAAAGTGCTTGGTCAACAGTCCAGTTTTACTTACATAAGAACATAAGGAGCAGGAGTAGGCCATCTGGCCCCTCGAGCCTGCTCCGCCATTCAATAAGATCATAGCTGATCTTTTCGTGGACTCAGCTCCACTTACCCGCCCGCTCACCATAACCCTTAATTCCTTTATTGTTCAAAAATTTATCTATCCTTGCCTTAAAAACATTCAATGAGGTAGCCTTCACTGGGCGGGGAATTCCACAGATTCACCACCCTTTGTGTGAAGAAGTTCCTCCTCAACTCAATCCTAAATCTGCTCCCCCTTATTGTGAGGCCATGCCCCCTAGTTCTAGTTTCACCTGCCAGTGGAAACAACTTCCCTGCTTCTATCTTATCTATTCCCTTCATAATCTTATGTGTTTCTATAAGATCTCCCCTCATTCTTCTGAATTCCAATGAGTATAGCCCCAGTCTCTCCTCATAAGCCAACCCTCTCAACTCCAGAATCAGCCTAGTGAATCATCTTCCATTCACAACAAATTGTCCTGGTGTTTGTCATGAGGTTAGCATAATCTCCCATCATGCTTGTCAAGCTTCTACTGTTACCCATAGGGCCACACATAACACTCGCTTGCTCCTCAATAAATGTCTCACAAAGGATTGAAGAGCTTAGCAGGAGAACACTGGATCAAGATGGATAAAAGAATTATCAATGGAAAGATATTGCAGGGCAATGGGAAAAGACTGGGGAAATGGGATTATTTGGAACCGGGGCCAAATAACTTCCTTTAGTGCTACACAACTCTAAGAACAGTTAACTGATGTAGAAAGATACCATTCACACTAAGTGAAGACGAGAAGGAAGCTTAATATTTTCAGGGTATGTATAAGGTCATTAAAAGATAGGAATTGGAGGGATAAGACAAGCCAATCATTCTTAATGGAAGATTTTGGGGTGGATTTTATGCCCTCGCTTGTCCCGAAGCCGTAAAATCCCGCTCGAGGTCAACGGACCTTTCCATGGTCTGCCCCTCGCCCGCTCCGACTCCCATGGTCTGCCCCTCGCCCGCTCCGACTCCCATGGTCTGCCCCTCGCCCACTCCGACTCCCGTGGCAGGCGGGATGGTAAAATTCCGGCTGTTGTCTGTGAAACATTCTTTACGGACACTTCAACCGGTTTACTCAAATACTCTTACTTTGAGAAGCAGACAAAAAAAAATCATTTACAGGTTAAAGAAACACTTCTAACGCAGTCGATTCAGTTAATGTTCCCCAAACTAGGCTAATTGTCTGAGAAATAGAAACTACCCGGTTGTGGCGAAATCAATTGGGCTGTTGGATTCGGTTTACTGAGCTCACGGCAACAGGTGAACTCAGGGTCCTCTGAGCATGAAGGTAGATCTCGCACGCCCTCTTGCGTAGTCCCAGGTCGCAGTAGGTTTGCTGGAGTCTTCACTGGAGTTTGAAAAATGGCTGTTCTAATCCCCCCCTTCCCTTCTTTGAATGTTCCCTGGCTTTTAGCCAATGGGGGGGGGGGGGGGGGGGTCACAACACCCAATGAGGTTAGGCCAGGTCAACATAGTTGACCTATCTTTTTTCAGGATATGGTTAATAGCAGGGAATCTGGCTGAAGCTCGGGAATACACAATCATAATGTCTTCTGGCTGAGTAAATATGAGCCTTTCTATTCAATACATAAGAGTTCTGGTTTCAGGTCATGATGACCTCCTTATTGTTAAGGGTGAAGCAGCCCTGTTTACAATGCCGACAATTGTGGTATGTATCCCTGTTGAGTTTTGACCTGTGGTAACCCCGTAGTGTGGCTTTTGCTACCAAATAAACCTGTTGGACTTTAACCTGGTGTTGTTAAACTTCTTACTGTGTAACCCCGTAGAAGCAGTGTTTAGCTGTATTAATTTAAAATGTCCAGTTTGATGTTGGGCCTAATTTCTTGTCCAATTGACCACCAGGAAGTGGTAAATTACAACCATGCTGGTATCTCAGGCTGATTAAGGATGGGATTTTCTTCACGTAACTGAGTTAATGGGTGAAGGATCTAACTTTCCACTTCTTTGTCAAACAAAATTGCTTTGCTTATGTGCAAAACTGTGAGGGGTAGGGAGAGTGTAGACAGGAGGAAGCTATTTCCCCTAGCAGAGTTCAAAATTGGAGCTAAGTGGAGAAGGATTAGAGGGGACATGAGGAAGAACTTTTTTACGCAGAGGGTGTTGAGCATCTGGAATTCGCTGCCAGAGGTGGGTGGTGGGGGCAGAGACCCTAATCTCTTCTTAAAACGTGACTGGATCTGCACCTTAAGTGCTCTATGTTGAAGGGCCAAGGGCCAGGTGCAGGAAGGTGGGATTAAAAAGGGCACCTTTGGGTCTTTGGGTTCAGCATAGACAAGATGGACCGAACGGCCCCCTTCTGTGCTGTATCACTTCTATAGTTTCATTTCCTCAATAAACTCACTTGTCAAGTATAGCCCAGAAGAATGGCCACTTGGATGAGAGATTGGAGGGGGAATATAAAGGCAATGGCGGCACAGTGGTATTGTCACTGGGCTAGTAATCTAGAGACCCAGACTAACGTTCTGGGGACATGGGTTCAAATTCCGCCACGGCAGATATTGAAATCTGAATTCTTAAGATCATAAGATATATAGGAGCAGAATTAGGCCATTCAGCCCATTGAGTCTGTTCCACCATTCAATCCCATTTTCCCATCTTTTCCACGTAACCTTTGATCCACTTACCAATCAAGAACCTATCTATCTCTGTCTTAAAGACATTCAGTGACCTGGCCTCTGCAGCCTTCTGTGGCAATGAATTCTACAGATTCACCACCCTCTGGCTGAAGAAATTTTTCCACATCTCGGTTCTAAAGGGTCGTCCCTTTGTTCTGAGGCTGTGCCCTTGGATCCTAGTCTCTCCGACTAATGGAAACATCTTCCCCATGTCCACTCTATCCAGGCCTTTCAGTATTCTGTAAGTTTCAATGAGATCCCCCTTCATTCTTCTAAACTCCATCGAGTACAAACCCAGGGTCCTCGATCGCTCCTCATACGCCAAGCTGTTCATTCCTGGGATCATTCTCGTGAACCTCCTCTGGACCCTCTCCAAGGCCAGCACATCCTTCCTTAGATACGGGGCCCAAAATTGCTCACAATGTTCCAAATGGAGTCTGATCAGAGCCTTCTAAAGCCTAAATTCAATAAGAACATTCGGAGCATGAGTAGGCCATTCAGCCCCTTGAGCCTGTTCCGCCATTTTGTACCATCATGGCTGATCTCATCTTGGCCTCAACTCGACTTTCCTGCCCGTTATCCATCACCCTTCAACCCCGTAACTAATTAAAAATCTGTCTATCTCCTCCTTAACTTCACTCAACGTCTCTGCATTCACTACACTCTGGAGTAGTGAATTCCATGGATTCACCATCCTTTCAGAGAAATAATTTCTCCTCACCTCCGGTTTAATAAAAATCTGGAATTAAAATTCTGACCATGATTGTCATAAAAACCCATTTGGTTCACAGGGAAGGAAATCTATCGGGGAGAACGATGGCCGAGTGGTATTATTGCTGAAGTATTAATCCAGAAACTCGGGACCCGGGTTCGAATCCCGCCACAGCAGATGGTGGAATTCGAATTCAATAATTTAAAAAGTCTGGAATTGAGAATCTGATGATGATCGTGAAACCCATTGTCGATTGTCGGAAAAACCCATCTGGTTCACTAACGTCCTTTAGGGAAGGAAATCTGCTGTCCTTACCTGGTCTGGCCTACATGTGACTCCAGATCCACAGCAATGTGGTTGACTTTCAACTGTCCTCCAAGGGCAACTAGGGATGGACAATAAATGCTGGCCTTATCACATCCTATGACTTAAGAATACACAAAGAACCCACTTGCACCTGTTGTTGGCATTATCACTGAGGGTCGTGAATCTTTGGAATTCTACACTCTAGAGGGGGAGAGGGGGGCGGCACGGGGAGGGTGTATGGTTCTTGGTCACTGAGATTGAGATTGGGACGTCACGGTGGCACTGCTGCCTCACAACGCCAGGGGCCCAGGTTCAATTCCGGCCTCGGGTCACTGACTGTGTAGTTTGCACGTTCTCCCCGTGTCTGCGTGGGTTTCCTCCAGGTGCTCCGGTTTCCTCCCGCAGGTGGGCTAGTTTGATTGGCCGTGCTAACTTGCCCCTTAGTGTCAGGGGGATGAGCAAGGTAAATGTATGGGGATAGGGTCTGGGTGGGATTGTGGTCAGTGCAGGTTCGATGGGCGGAATGGCCTCCTACTGCCCTGGAGGGGTTCCGTGATGCGATGATAGATTTTTGGACCCTTAGGGGGGAATCAAGAGATTTGGGGGTCAGGCAGGAAAGTGGGGTCAAGGGTCAGCCATGAGCACACTGACTGCCAGAGCAGGCTCGAGGAACCCATGTTCACGTTGCTCGTGGCGTGATCCTGAAGGATGTTAAAATCCAGCGTTTGACTTCTCCAGAAAATGAAGTCAAAGTCACTAGAATGTCACTTTAGGCAGCAGCTAAAGGGGGCTGAGAGACAAAAACAAAACGTAACAATTTAAAGTTTATTTATTAGTGTCACAAGTAGGCTTACATTAACACTACAATGAAGTTACTGTGAAAAATTCCTGAGCCGCCACACTCCGGTGCCTGTTCGGGCACAACTTTAAACACTAAGGGGCAATTTAGCACAGCCAATCCACCTAACCTGCACATCTTTGGACACTAAGGGGCAATTTAGCACAGCCAATCCACCTAACCTGCACATCTTTGGACACTAAGGGGCAATTTAGCACGGCCAATCCACCCAACCTGCACATCTTTGGACACTAAGGGACAATTTAGCATGGCCAATCCACCTAACCAGCACATCTTTCGAAGGAAACCCACACAGACACGGGGGGAACGTGCAAACTCCACACACACAGTGACCCAAGCTAGGAATTGAACCCGTGTCCCTGGCGCTGTGAGGCAGCAGCGCTAACCACCGTGCCACCCCAGACAGTTAGCACATGAAGGTGATCAGGGAGATAATGAGGTTGTTTTTCATTCCAGATATCGATGAGTGTTATCATTCAGATCGATGTGGTCCGAATGCTACATGCACCAATACAAATGGGGCTTTCAACTGCAGCTGTAAGCAAGGATATACCACTAACACTGGTGAACGTACATTTACCAATAGAACAAAGACTCAGTGCCAAGGTAAAACAATACTTGCCTTTGAAATGAAACATTTAAGTAAATGGTTCTCCCTTATCTGGCACCTTTCAGATGCTGACAGCCACTGAAGTGTACCCATTGCTGTAAGGTAGGCAACACGGCAGTTAATTTATGCACAGCAAGATGCCAATGGTCAGTTGATGGGTTTTAGCGATGTTAGATTGAGGTATAAATGTTGGCCAAGATATCCGGGGGTGAACTGCAGAACGCCACGGGAATTTCTGCAACCATCTGGCAGATCAGGCATGGCGCTCGGTTCGATGCCCCCGTCAGAAGGAGGTCCGGCTGCCTCTCACCCCTGCACTGAGCTGTCAGCCTGGAATTGTGCTCAGGTTCGCCGAACGAGACTCGAACCCACGACCTTCAGACTCCGCTGTGCATCTGTGTGTGAGAGAGAGAGTGTGTGTGAGAGAGAGTGTGTGTGTGTGAGAGAGTGTGTGAGTGAGAGAGAGAGTGTGTGTGTGAGAGAGAGTGTGTGTGTGTGAGAGAGTGTGTGAGTGTGTGAGAGAGAGTGTGTG